>NW_015114115.1:134823-163579 GCF_001443285.1 Poecilia latipinna
GTGTGTGTGTGTGTGTGTGTGTGTGTGTGTGTGTGTGTGTGTGTGTGTGTGTGTGAGACAGCTCCATCTGCCAAAGCATCAGAGGAAGACCAGGAGAGGACCAGGAGGCTGGCTGATGCAGAAATGCACCGGCATCACCTGGAGAGTTTACTGGACCAGAGGGATCGAGAGATTACCGCCCTCAGAGAGGTAAGGCCCACATCAACGATCCTGACTCTAAATGGCACATTTGTTGTACATTTTCCAACATCTTCCAACTTATTTTTAAAAAAAAAAATTTTTTTTTTCATGTAAAATCCCTTTTTACATTTCTGATCCAGCAGGAACTTCATCGTCGCTACGAAGGAACTCCAGAGTCCACTAAAACAAAAGCTTTACAGACTGTTATCGACATGAAGGTGAGAGTTTAACCGTTTCCGAGCGATCGGCTTCGCCACATCGTACTTCCACTGGTGACCAACTTTAAATACCCCAGGATGCAAAAATCAACTCCATGGAGCGGAGCCTGAGGGACATGGAGGAGGAGATGCTCATGATGAAATCCAACGGACTTCTGAGCTGCGAGGAGCGACAGGAGGAGATGAAGCAGATGGAGGTGTACCGCAGTCACACCAAGTTCATGAAAAACAAGGTGAGAGACGGAACCACGTCGATTTAGCTTCACTCGGACATGTAAAAGTTTGTCCTCCCAGTCTCCCGAGTTAAATTCTTTCTGTTTTTCAGATGGAGCAGGTGAAGCAGGATCTTTCCAGGAAGGACACTGAGCTGCTGGGTTTGCAGACTAAACTGGAGACCTTAACGAACCAGTTCTCAGACAGCAAACAGCACATCGAAGTCCTCAAGGAGTCTCTCACCGCCAAGGAGCAGCGCGCTGCCATCTTACAGACAGAAGTACAACAAAAGCCCAAACAGAGAACAAATCACACATTATTTGGTTAATTTTCTTTTAAACGCACGTTGTATTTGTTTTGCCAGGTCGATGCCTTACGCCTGCGCTTGGAGGAGAAGGAGGCAACTTTGAATAAGAAGAGCAAGCAGATACAAGAAATGTCCGAGGAAAAGGGAACCCTGAACGGAGAAATCCACGACCTGAAGGACATGCTGGACGTCAAGGAGCGCAAAATTAATGTGCTGCAGAAAAAGGTGAGGTTAAACATCTGCCACGCGGCGCGTCTCCTGCCGTGGATGTCCGCTTCGCCGACATTGCATTTGCTTTGCAGATTGAGAATCTGCAGGAGCAGCTGAGGGACAAAGAGAAGCAGATGAGCAGCTTGAAGGAGAGGGTGAAGTCCTTGCAGGCGGACACTTCAAACACCGACACGGCGCTCACAACGCTGGAGGAGTCTCTTGCGGAAAAGGTACGTTTACATCTTCCGGCCGGCTGCTGTAATTCCCGACTGTTTATGTGGAAAGGTTTTTTTTTGTTGTTGTTTTTTTTTTTTTTTATTGTTTCTCTCGCGCTTTCAGGAGCGAATCATCGAGCGTCTGAAGGAGCAGCGGGACAGGGACGACCGAGAGAAGACGGAGGAGCTGGACTGCTCCAAGAAGGAGCTGAAAGAGCTGAAGGAGAGGCTGAGCTTACTGCAGGGAGACCTGTCAGACCGAGAGGTGAGGAACAGATGGAGGAACACTCTCCCGTTTTGCCGGGACTCTAAAAATACACACAGAACATCTTTCTATTTTTGATGAGTCATTGTGTTTTCAGTTTTCTTCCTGCTTGATTAGCTCAAATCTGTCTTTTACATGCAGACCTCTCTGTTGGACCTGAAGGAGCACGCTTCATCTCTGGCCTCTTCAGGACTCAAGAAAGACACCAAACTCAAGAGTTTGGAAATAACCTTGGAGCAGAAGAGGGAGGAGTGCCTCAAACTGGAGAACCAGCTAAAGAGAGTGAGCTAACAGATCACGTTAGGCTACGTTCACACAGCAGGCAAATGTGACTCGAATCTGCTTTTGTGCCCATATACGACCGATATCCGGCTTTTTCACCGCAGTCTGAACGATCTAATTCTGATCTGTTCATCCCCAGAAGTATAAGATCTTTGGTACTTCCAAATGTGGAAGTAAATCAGATACGTGTCCGATTGTTTTCAAAGCGCGTGAACAGTCAGATGCGTCATAATAAAAAAAAAAAAAAGCCAGACGCAGTAAATCAAAACGTAAACAAAGGCTGAAAATTATGAACTTATGTAAGAAGTCTGTGAAAAACTGTCTGCTCCCATTGCCAAATAAACTTTAGAATTGATCCTTAAATGACTCCACCCATTATTACTTATGTTATCAATGAGCTGTTGTGTGATGTCAGCGTTCCTCTTTTGCACATGCGTGTCGCTTTGAGGATGTAAACCTTTCAAACAGAAGTCTCATTGCAGCCGAGTTTAATTGGTGTGAACGATCAAGCAAAAAAAAAAAAAATGTAATTATTTCATCAGAAAATGAGAATTGTGCATCAAGACCTTCAGTGTGAACGTAGCCTTGGTGAATGACCATCTGGCTCATTCTTACTGACGCGAATGTGATTCTTGTTAGGCTCAAAACGCGGCACTGGAAGCTCAAGCCAACACAGAGCTGGCGGAGCGCATCAGGAACCTGGAGCAGGAAGTGGTCCGACACAGAGAGGATTCTGGGAAGGCTCAGGCGGAGGTGGACCGCCTCCTCGAGATACTTAGAGAAATGGAGAACGAGAAGAACGACAAGGACAAAAAGATCAGTGAGCTGGAGAGGTGGGTTATCTGTGGTGTTTGATGAACACGGATGAAGCTTCTGCTTGTCCCGGCTGGAGTTTCTCACTTTGATTCCAGATGGTCAGAGCGACGCGAACGCATGATCTCATTCAGACGAGAGGCTGTTTTTAGTCCCCGTCGCTCAGATCTATGCAAGCTGACATGCATCTTCTAATTCTGCAGTAACTCGGTGTGATGTGTGGCATATTTCTGATTCAGCGTTTCATCTAACTCGCTAATTTTTAGCGTCTCTTTCGAAAAGGTTTGAGTTGTCGGACGAGCCTCTTTTTCTTCCTTCCTAACGTTTCCATATGTTCGGTTTCTTAGCCTGAGTCTCTTTTCTCTTTGCTGCTTTCTTTGCACTGGACATTTCTTACCTCACCAGTTTGGCCTCCAGGTTAGTACTTGCTCTTTTCTATCCGCCTGAGTCCCCTCTCACTTTATCCTCTTCTTTTGTTTCTTCCCTTCCTCTTTCCTCCTCCTGTTCCTCCAAAGTGTGTGCTGGGTGCACCCTTTATTTTTTTTACTGGGCTCTTCTTTACATTTATGCTCATGATTCCTCTTTGCCCTTGTCTGGTTTTAACTTTAAATCAAATCTGACATTGATGCTGTTGACTGGAGGAAAAATGTTGCCAAAGCAACTGTAAGGATCTGTTTGTACATCGACAATTTTAGAGTAAACTTCTCATTGGACCATATTTCTGTACGTCTGTTTTAATCTGGAAATACTTTTTTTTTATCTACATCCTTGATCCGACTAAAACAGAATGGAATTACATTTCTACCATTATCCATTCTGCAGAGGTTTCCAGACTTTTACTCCTTATTCCATGATCTAAAATATAAAAATCTGAATTTCTCAGTATTTCTATTCATTTATATTTAGGTGATGACCTGTATTTATTTTTTTACCATATCAAAACTTTAGTTGTTGTCCCTTATTAATCAGTTCACAGATAAGTATTCAAAATGTAAAATGGTCCATTTCAAAACCTTTTTTAGTCTCTAGATTTTAGCTCTGGGTTTCAAACTGGATCCAAACTTTTTAAACTGGGTTTGGTTTATAATCAGTTTTTGTTTTGTTTTTTTAAATGATCACTGCTCACAATGTGATCTAAGGTTAACTATAATTTATTTCTGATCATCTGAGATATACGTTTTAAGTATATATTTTTTTAGATATATATATTTATTGTTTTCTTAAGTATTTTTAAATGTTTACATTGTATCAAAATGTAAGAGAAAATAAACGAATAACAAAAGTTTGCCCATTACTTCACTGCAAAATCGTAAACCAGTTTTCAGACAGGAGGGATTAAGAATGGATAATAAAACCCAACTATGATGTTTAATGTTTATAATGTCACAAAAACCGAAAGGAAGCAGAAATGTTTGGGAAAATACTAAATTTAGAAATTGTAAAAACTCTGCTGAAAAACCATCAAATGTCAGATTTGCATTTTCTTTTTGTTTTACCGTTTTATTCTTTACCAAGTAAACCGAACCAATATGTTTTAGTTTTACTATAGAAGTGATGTGTTTCTGTATGTTCATTAATTCATAAAAAAAAAAAAAATCATATTCGTGGTCATCCTGTCAGCAGGTATTGCATTTTTTGTTTATATTTAAACTCGGAACCTCTTTAGCATGAAGTATTTAATGTACGTAAAGATAAAAAGGGCGGTCTATGTAACAAATCAGTTTTTTTTCCTCCTTATAATTAGCAAAGTATTTAACAGTTTCAGATTTAAATATCAGATTTCCCGTCGGTGTTTTTGCAGGAGTTAAGCATATTTTGTCTCTGCAGGCAAATGAAGGACCAGACGAAAAAGGTGGCCTCCCTGAAGCACAAGGAGCAGGTGGAGAAGAGCAGGAACGCTCGGCTGATGGAGGAGGCCAGGAAGAGGGAGGACAACCTGTCCGAGTCGTCCCAGCAGGTGAAGGTGAGGCCCGTTTCTCAGTCGCTTGGGCTCGAATGCGGTCTGCAGGAAATGCGCCCTGCGACGTCGCGTTGGCGTCTAACAAAGCAAAATCTCCGCTGGTGTGAAGGACACTCTGCGTCAGAAATCAGAGCGCATTGAGGAGCTGGAGGAGGCTCTGAGGGAGAGCGTTCAAATCACTGCTGAGCGAGAGATGGTGCTGGCGCAGGAAGAGGCCGCTCGGTCGCTACAGGAAAGACAGGTAATTAATCGCACGCACCAACAAACACACACACACACGAGCGAGATGAGTCGGTATTAGTCAACCAACAGAAGCAGCCGCTGCTGCATTTCTAAACATTCCTCTGGAAGTCTTTCTCTTTCACCTTTTGCGGTGTTGATCGCTCTCTTTGTCCTGCCTCCTCTCTTCTTCTGGCTTCCTCTTCTTCCTCAGTTCCTTTATCTTTGCTTGTCGTTTTTTTTCTTGTCTTCTTTCTGCTACACAACCGCCTCTCCGAAGCACTCACTCAAACCAATGCATGAGTCCAACCTCTCCCACTTTAAGTGGTCTAAGGTACGAGTCCAGTGTGTGTGTGATCTCCATCAGTGGTCAGCAGCTCCGTTTACAAACAACACTTCTACAAGTCATGCAGTCTCGTGCAACGCTTTCTTTAGAGGTTGTTTTCTTTTTGGTCTGTGTTGGAAGCTTTCAGATTGATGTTCAGACTGCATGGATTTGTAAAGTGTTTGTGTCGTTTCCAGCCCATGTAGATTCGGTGGGATTATGTTTACTTGCTGTTTGCTTGTAAAGTAATGTTCCTAGGCAGAGGGTTGACTTACACTGCAATGCAAACGTGTTCATACTTCTTGGATTTTCCCATATTTTATCATGACGCAACCACAAACTTCAGTATCTCGTAGAGCGCAAACGATTAATCGTATTAGTTGATTATCGAAATAATCGTCAACTAACTTAGTAAGTGATGAATCATTAATTGGGTATATTCAAACTTTAAAAAAAAAAAAGGTCATTTACTGAAAGAACAGCAATGAAGTAAAAAGCTAAAGAAAATATATATATTTGGCGCTTAAGATAAATAAATCTTTGATCTCAAGTGGCATACTTTTAGCTTTACCTCGTTCAAAACCTATACATACAGAATCTCCTGTTAAGCTCCTTTTTCTGTCCAATTAATTGGTTAATAGAAAAAATAGTCAAACACTGTTTAAGTCGAGCAGAAAGGGCTGAGCTTTCCACATGTTGATGCTGCATGTGCATTGTTTTGCTACAAACGATCAAGTATTAAAGGAATGCTGTTTTTCCATTTTAGGCAATAAAACGTTTTTTTTTTTTATTTGACAACAGAAATGAATTGTTTGCATCTTTTAATGTATTTCTAATGTATAAAAAAGGCTTACTCTGTTTCATAAAAAAATTTGCAGAATGTGACAAATTTTTATCCGATTAATCGTCAGAATAATCAATTTCTAAATTAAATGCAAAAATGTTGGAAAACTAACCCCACACATCAAACTGTCCCTTCCTGTAAGAATGCATGGCGGTGGCAGTATCGTGCTATGGTAGTGCTTTTTTTCAGCATTAGTTCTATGAAGTAATGTCTCATGAAGATTGGCTGCATATGCAGTTTTCAGATTTCTTATATGCAAAATACTTTGAAATCATGTTTCCTTTTGCTTTTACTTGACAATTGTTTCTCTTTCTTGTTGTTCCGTCACACAAAACTCCCAAAGCATGTTTAAGGTTTGTGGTTGTAGCATTGGCATAATGTGGAAAATTTTGCTGGGTATGAAAGCCTTTGTGAGGCACTGTACTCATTAGTTGGCCAGTGAATGAAGATGAACTATTCAACTTTTCTCTAGTTTGGTGAATTCTTGACAAAAACTAAACAAAACAATAACGACAACAACAAAAGAAAAACATTTGAGAGCTCATCTCATTTGCTGTGGCAGGATGTTTGTTGTCACCCCTCCGGATCAGATTTCCACCCAGCTCTGTCCCCCTCCAGGTTTCAAACGTTGCTAAAAAGTCTGAGGCACTTCTGAACACAACAAAGAGGACTGCTGCTGATGTGGAAGGCTTATTTTATTCGATCTCCATCGCTGCATTAATGTTGGTTTTCTTTTCTTTCTTTGATTGCTTGGATCTCCGTTCACTTGCATTCAGAGGTTAAAGGGACAGTTGGATTTTTTTTTTTTATGTGAGGTTATCAGAGGAAGTTTCCTTACCTGTTGTAGAAACGTCACAGCTGATGAGTCGGATCGATGCAACTCCAACAACCTTCGCTGACATTGGTTGAGAAAACGATCTGAACAACCTTAAGAGTTTGTTGGACATTTATAATGGACTAATACAGTAATATGTGAATATTTTCAGAGTTGTTTTAAGAGATGCACAGATTTTTTGATTCCTTATTTTGTGAGGCTTCGACCTGCCGATACTAAGTTTAGCCGTTTCTACTAAACGTCTTTTGTAAAACAAAGCAATGGCTTCATCAGAAACTGGACAGACCAGATTACAGGCTTGTCCCTCTCTCTCTCTGGGAATCACCCAGTGCAGAAAAACCCTTCAGCTGTACAAACAAGATCCACTTGTGGAGAATTGCAGCACATCTCCTCCTGTTTTTTTTTTTTCTCATTAACTTTTCTATCGGCAGACCGGGAAAGTTAGAAGAGCAACATATCACAAAATGTATTTGATTTGCTATTGGTAGAATTAAAAAAAAACTATTTACTGTAACTATAAATAAACCCTTAGCTGGCTTTATTACGAATTGTTTAAATCAGGCCCAGGGGTGACGTCACACTGTGTGAGTGTGTGAGAGAGAAAGAGAGAGGGAGAGAGCTAAACCAAAACCGAACCAATGAGATCATCTTCAAGACCACTACTGTATTCACAAAGTGGTTTCTTTTGGAAACTTTTAAAATAGTTCTCTGGGACTTTAAAGCGTAGGAGCAGCATGATTGTAGATTTTTATGATTTAGAAATCTTAGCATGACTGTGTTGTGTCTTTTCAAACCAGTAACTGGCCTAATTCTCAGTTACATGAACAATGGATCCCTCTTATTATTTATTTTTTTATCTTATAAAACCCCTACTGTATGTACAGGATGTCCATACATCGTTAAAAAGTCTTTAATGTATATAAAGTTAAGGCTTAAATTTATTGAAAAAATGTAAATTGGCCTGTAACATGTTAACGTTACAGGATTTAACATTAAATTTAAATTAAATTTGATCTTGGTAGGACTATTTAATTGCATATTCTATGTATTTTTTTTTCTTGCAAAAGTCTGAGTTGCAGTTTTTGATCTGTGACTCGCTGCTAATGTATCCTTATTAGCTAGCTAGCTTTTTTGCGCCCGTCATGGTGAGTTGCTTGGATGATGGTCAAACATTTCTGTGCAGATGTAGGTCTTAAATTCAACTCATAACGGCCTTAAGCTTTTTAAAAGGCTTTTAAAAAGCTCTTAAATTGGAGTTGGTGAAACCTGCAGGAACCTTGATGTGAATGATACCTGATGAAATTAAAATTAATTGAACAAAAGATGAATACTTTCCACTGCAAGAAGATTTAAATTAGTCAGTGATTGTCTCGCTGCAAAGCGCCCTCTTGCCGCTCTTTTCACAAACTCGCCCTTGTTGTTTTGATTTGCTAAAACTGTGACGGCCGTCTGACTAATTGTTAGTCTTCCTCACAGCAGTATGACTCCTTTCTCCAACAGGTAGGGAAATATATTTACAGAACCTCACTTCAAACAGTCCAAACTGTCCCTTTAAGGCACCCTGGAGTAAAACTGTTTCCAGTCTGTATGCAACTCCTTGTATATTCGTTTGCTAGTAACAGTTGTTTACTTTAGCAGGTAATGAAAACAGATTCTACAGCCGTCCTTCCCTTTCATCAGTCCATTTATCATCTAGAAACCCCTGTAAGTGTCATTTACTGGGAAAATGCTTGACAACCATTGATTTCCAGGTATATGTGTGTGTGTGTACGTTCGCGTGCGTTTCCAGATGGAGGAGCTGCTGGGTGCCATGGAGAAGGTGAAACAGGAGCTGGAGTCCATGAGGGCCAAGCTGGCGTCTACCCAGCAGTCTCTGTGTGAGAAGGAGGCCCACCTCACAACCCTAAGAGCTGAGCGCAGGAAACACCTGGAGGAGGTGCTGGAGATGAAGTAAGACCCCACACACACACACACACACACACACACACATACACACTAACTCACTCTACAGGGTGGTATAGAGTGTAGATTATTGATTGGCACCTTAATCAAGTGAAATGTCATCCATTTCTGGCTTTTCCCAGTCAGCATGCTGGCTTTGTGCTATAAATAATAGAATATACCTGAGCTATTTGTACAGCTGAGCGTCCCGTTGCTTCATCTACATCAAACAGGCAGGAGGCCCTTCTGGCCGCCATCAGTGAGAAGGACGCTAACATCGCGCTGCTGGAGTTGTCGTCCTCTAAGAAGAAGAAGACGCAGGACGAGGTGGCCCAGCTGAAGCGAGAGAAGGACAGACTGGTGCAGCAGCTCAAGCAGCAGGTGGGTAAACGCCGTCTGGGATCAGGGAGGGCCGGCGTGACAGGAGTGGTTTGGGGAGACCTGCGTTTGTACGTTCATCTGGAGTTTCACCCGGAAGTATTTTGCTGTTTATTAGAAGGGTCACCTCTGTGTCAAATGTCGAAGCTGTTTGTTGTGATTTGATTGATCCATTAGCTTTTTTTTTTTAGATTGAGTGAACAACACAAAGAAAATCAACAGTAATATCTGAAAAAACAAGAATATGCTGCATAATATGACCACAGGTCTGCGAATCTTTTGGTGTATTTTATTCTTTCTCCCAAGCATTATTTCCATAATGTACTTATTTGTTTAGTTGTTGTAGTAAGTTGTACTTCGGCTTCATTGTTTATGCATTCTCTTACAAGTCTGGTTGTTGCGCACAAGTAGAGTAATTTTTAAAAACCAGCCGTAGGGTTTTCTTCACTTGGGCCTCCACATTGTGTCACCAGGTTGCATAGCCACAAAAGAACAATAAGCCCACCTTTCACATGCTATTTATGAAAAAAAAAGATTTTGTTTCAGACCAGTGCATCACTTTCTGAACAAGAAGGTCAGGATACATATAAAATTTGAAAAAGGGGAAGTTCAGTTTGAATATTTTCCAGATGAAGAAGTGTGGAAAAGGAAAATAAGAGGATGAAAAAAATCGGTTCCTTTTTTTCCCTTAATTCTGTCATTTTTTTCCTTCCTGTCTTTGTTTTTGTTTCTATAGATCATATAGAAGTATAGGTTCTATATCAGCCTTTATCAGGCATAAATTCATAGAAAATTATTTTTTTTTTTTAGTTTATAAAGTCTGTTTTTTTAGATAAATGCATAGAAATCCTGGACCTGCACAAAGCAAAGCGACTGAAGTGAGTCCTTCGTGCACTTCGCTGGCTGTTAATGTTTTACGGTTTCTCAGATCTTTACTCCCACAAAAATAAATGCGATCTTCCAGATGTAGTTGATTTCTCAACAAGAAGAAACATCTGTAGTACATTTTATAAAAAGCAATAGGAAACCCCTCACAATCAGATCTTGGCCTGAAGTGGAAGTTTGAAGTTAAAAGTTTCATTGAAATGGTTTGAATGAAACATTCAAAAAGAAAACAACTTTGTATTTATGCATGGTCAGCTGGACAGGCCGGTGCTCATATTAGCAGCCATGTTTTCTTTGGATGGAGTCAGAAAACGTCACTGCTGACATTTTGAACTTTTCTCTGTTTTTAATCGTCAGACTCAGAACAGAATGAAGCTGATGGCCGACAACTACGAAGACGATCATTTGAAGGCTGCACACGACCACACAAATCACAAACCCTCTCCAGATCAGGTAATCTATTTGACCCGGATCTGATTTGACAACATCTCAGTCGCTGAAAAGATCTCCTTTGAAGCGTCCGTCCAGAAGGTCGGACTGGCGGACGCCATGTAAACGCAGCAGAAGGTTCTTTGTGTCGATGTGCCGCTAACCAAGTTTTTTCTTCCTAATGCTGCGTCTGGCTAACCTTGTGGTTACCAGGATGATGAGGAGGGTATCTGGGCGTAGCCTGCCTTATGCCCCTCCCCTCTCTTTCACAGCCTTTTTGTTCAGAAGGGTGAGCTCGTATAAAGAAAGCCAAGCCTTTCACCTTCACCACCAGCATGTTGATTTTTTATTTCCCCCCCCCCTTCATTCATCTGTGTTCATATCGTTTGATGTTGGGTCACATTTGTTTGAGATTGAAAGCATTCGTCGTGTGTTGCCTGTGCAGCTCAAGAGTCTTAAATTTGCATGCAGTTTCTATGCGTCTTATTTGTTATAAATTTTACTCACTTAATTTTTTTTGTTTTGTTTTTTTATGATGAAGCTAAAGCTGTCGGTGACGGATAGCTATGCATGCATGCTGAATCATGATCACTGCGGCTTCATCGTTGTGCAAGCATTTGGACCGGATCAAAACTCTTCTTCTGTCATCTGGGATGCGATCAAACCTGACACTTCTCCTCTTCCTCCTCTCTACAGATGATACCCCCTCTTCTTGTCCTGTCCCAGAACCGCAGTAAGCTCAAACTCTACATCGCCCACCTGACAGACCTCTGCCATGACCGAGACCCCAGCATCCTCAGCCAGCTCACGCCTCCGTCTCACTACCACCACAGCGACCCTGAAGACTGGGAGGAGGAGCTTCAGAAAATGAGCGACGAACAGGTGCTGGGGAAGAAAAATAAAAATAAATCACTTTGTTTTACATTTCAACAAACTTTAATGTGTTTCAGTTGGATTTTTATTTTTGACAGATCAATAAAAGTTAATATATAAATGAACCTGGATGGAATAATCACATGGGTTTTATTTTTTTTTCTTTTATCTGTTAATCTATTAACTATGCAGTTCTTTAATATTCTGCCCCCTTTTTCTGTTACCCCTAAATAAATAGCCAAACAACTCAATGTGCTAACTAAAACATCCTACAATTGAGTTTTGCATAAATTTTTGTTAATCATTTTAATACTGCGTGCCTTCCTGCTTTTCAAATATTTTTAAGTCACTTTACTGAGGTAGCGACAAAAAGAAAAGTTCCCGTTTATATAGTTTTCAGTTTCCATGGCAACATCTCCACACAAGGCTCACTTTGATGCTGAAAATATCTCCAACACAAACATTTTCTTCCAGGAAAATCACTGGTTTTAAACTTTTAATAGCTGAGTTTTGTCTATTTTATGCTTTAAAATAACACTTAATTTTTTTCCTATCCTTCCTTTCAGATTTTGGACAGTTTTCCTACTTCCATAAATTTGGCCCTTTGTCTTGAAGATCTTACATTTTAGTGCTCAGAGTTTCAGCTCCTCTCTATGCATCTCTTATTTGCTGTAAACAGGCTGTTTGAACAAAGAGTGGAAAGCAGGTCAGAAACCAGGAGCTGCAGCAGCTGACATGAAAATCACAGACGGCTGAAATCAGTATCTTGAGTTTATTTAAAAATAGATGGATAGATAATAGATTCTTTGGACTGGATCTGGAAATTTGCCACATCTTTGAGGAGCTAGAAAGGTTTTAAAGAGCCGTTTAAAAATGTAAAAGTTTAGCTAACAGCTCACTAAAACATTCTCAGGGCTGCTGCTTTTAGAAGAGTTAGACAAACTCGAATCCTATCCTTTTTTTTTTTTTCCCCTGTGCTTCCAGTTGAAACGGGAGACTGAGGTGTGTGAGAA
This sequence comes from Poecilia latipinna, assembly GCF_001443285.1. Classification (NCBI taxonomy): domain Eukaryota; kingdom Metazoa; phylum Chordata; class Actinopteri; order Cyprinodontiformes; family Poeciliidae; genus Poecilia; species Poecilia latipinna. The sequence continues at coordinate 147,229 of NW_015114115.1, forward strand.
GGAGAACGGGGAGCTCCAGGAGTTTGCCAATTCAGTCCTCCAGCAAATCGCAGACTACTGCCCTGACATCCTGGAACAGGTCGTCAATGCGCTGGAGGAGTCATGCTGACAAATCTGACTTTGGACTTAAGCAAGCGGCGCCCAGGAAACCCCCGACCTCCATCCAAGAAGAAGAAGAGAGCCGGCCGGGGCGCCATCTTCTCCACCCTACATCAAGTGTCCAGGAAACTGAAGTGCTTTTCTGTCTCTTATGTCACTCTGAGGTCAGGCTGGGCTGCATCAAAATAAGGAAATTCACAAAGCGACACTTTTGAAGGCATGTTTTATTTAGTGCAAATGAGGGAGCAGAACTAAAGCACACACAGTGGGGCGATCTTTATCTGTTAGTGTAGCCGCATTGTAAAAGATGTTCCAGATGAAAGAAGGGAGCCTCACAAAGCCTTACCTCCAGCGGGAACTGACCTTCACGAGGCACTTTTGTCTCAGGCTTTTACCTCTTTTTTTTCATCTCTTGAGCCTTTCATGTTAAAACGGGAACACGGATCCCATCCTTTGGGACAGAAAAGCACTTTTTTTTTCTTTTTTTTAAATTTCTTGGGGAACTGCTACACCCAAAGGGAGCAGGGTGGAGTTGAGTTCGGAGGTGAGGCGTGGCGCCGTGTAGACGTTTGTTTTCAGTCTCGCGTCGCCTATCGTAGCGCCATCTGAATGCCACTTTTTAACCGGAGGAGCTCCTGAAGCGCTAGAGTCGGTACGTTACTGCGTCGTCGTTGGTGGCATTAGAGGGGGGATCAAGGCTCAACCTTTCACAGAAGATCTGAGTTTAGTTACCATGTTTATAACCGAGGAGAGGATTTAGGGGGAGAAAGCTTTTCTTTCATGTCTCGATGGTTTTGCACACAGCGTCCACTTGTTTATGAGGTATGCAATGTTTCTTTTTTTTTTCTTTTTTTGAGAACGTTCTCGTGGCCTTGGAGCATGCACAGAGATCAGTACAGGACCTAAATGCAGAGGCTTTTCCGCCTCTGTAATACTGGTGCTATGGCATGATGTAAGAACTGATCCTCATCCAAAGTTTCTAAAGGAGTTCCTTAAAGCCCACATACCGACGGCCCTTTTTTTTTGTACGCTCGGATGCCTCTGTTGGTGTTTGTTTCCGTTTGTTTTATTGTTCAGGGCTGAGTTTTTTAATTACCAAGTGCATTGATTGACATTTACAGAGGAAACGAAAGTCACTTTTCAAGCAGATTTTGACTTTTTAAGATCAGTTTGTAAATAACGTGGTATTCAACACGTACAGTAACTGAATAAAAGTAATAACGTGGAAGGTGTATCGTGCATTCTTAAAAGACAAAAAAATCAGAAAAGTTCAAAGCAGTGCAGTAGTCTTTTTGTGTCTAATTTTGTCTCCCCGGGACAAACGTATGTGTGACAGTGCTGCCATAAATTGCAGAAAGTCTATGTTCTATAGAGAAATATATATAAATAAGATATATGAGAAGTTTACTGTATCAATATGCATTGAATGTTTGCACAGAATCTCGAAGAGCGAGTTGCTCTGAACACAATAAGTGTTCTCAGCGAAAACTGAGGAAAGACGTGTTTTAAAAAAAATAAAGTGTCAAAATAATGTGTGAACTAAAGACATTTCAAACCGTGACTATGTGATGGGAGGGTAAATTCTCTCGAGTTTATTTCTAATCGTCTTTTTCAAATGCATATGCTCGCCAAACGGTGGCGCTATCCTAAGACGCCCATGTTGTCTTTTCTTAATCTTCGGTTTTTGTTGGTGACCCTGGTGCATAAAAACGAGTCTCCAGCTGTCGTAGCTCTCCTGCTATCAGCGATTATATTCAGCGGGTGTCAGAGTGAGAACCAAAGACACGGCTGGAGGTCAGAAATGAGAGTTGGATGCTTGTTTTTCTGTCAAACTGACTGAAAAGCTGTTTCTGTCCCTTTAGCTCCTTACAGCTGAATTCAAAGATCTTTCTCGCAGTGTTTCATTCCCCTTTACTTTGGCCTCGCTTTCCTTTCTTCCCTCAACATCTCTTTTCTTTTTCCTTCAAACTTTTTAACTGGGAACACAGAGCTAATCAAGGGGCTTTAAGTTTGATGTAAGTTTTTGCATTTGTACAAAATAAAAAAAATGTACTGCTGTCTGTTAATGTCAAGAATCAAACTGAATTAAAAAAAAAAAGACATGTTGGTTACATGGATTTTGTATGTATGGAAAATAATAAATTATGAGCCTCGTTTTCTTGTGAAGCTTTATTTTAATCAGAGGAGTAATTGTACACACACAGATGACAGGCTAAAAATAATTTTCTAAAAATCCTTTTTGAAATTTGTTTTTCTTCCTGTAGGATATATCTATTTCCAGTTAATTACAATTTAGTTTTTTTATTTGCCCATTTCCTGGTTAATTTATTAGAATTTATTTAGAATAATTTTGTTGGCCAGTAATTTCAGTTTGGGACACAGATGTTTCACACATAAATATGTAGGTTTTATATGCAGGTGGGTGGTCATTTGGTCTATAACCAGTTTTCCCAGTCAGACATCAGTCTGACACTCAGGGTGAACAGGTGAGACTCAGGTAAACAATATAGCAAGGGCACCTGGGAAATTTGGAACATGATTTGCCTGTAACTATGGAAAAAAAAAAGCAACATTTGACCCTTCTTTAAACAAAAAAGGACAACTGAGACGTATTTATAATCTTTATTCATAAATACCACTATTTTATGAATATAAAACATTAAATTACTGTGTTTTTTGGACAAATACTCTGGCATTACGATTGAAAGCTCTGAAAGGAAAAAAACAGTTTAATTGCATATAATCTGTGTAGCTGTTAACACTTTGCTGTAGCAGTGGAGGTGAATTTCATGTTTAAATAACTTTCTCAGAAATATTACAAAAAAAATGTACACAGGTAAACATGAAGAGACAGGAGTGATCCACCCACTTCAATTTGAAGTACAAATTTTCTCTGCGACAGTTATTCAATACAAACAAGTATTCAAACAAACAAAACAGAAACGACTTTAAAATTCAGGAAACCGAAACCTTTATTTTTTTTTTTTGTCTTGAATAAAAAGATTCTGCAATGAAAATCGTCTTGAATGTAAAAAATCTCTAAAAATATATACAATCTAGTCTAGTATTCACCAATAGTAGGCACTCCTGTGTTAAGTGGGCGAGGTAGCTGGATGGTCAGAATGCACACAGGCTGCAGGTTCGGCAAAGCAAGAGTCTGAGAAACTTTGGGGTAAAAAAAAAACAAACAAAAAAACATTGTGGAAGGAGTTGCTCCAGGTGGGTCCCTCTTTGCATGATCACAGTTTAAGGTTAAATTAAGAACGCCTTACAGGTGAACAACAGCACTATACAGGATGAAATGAGAAGCTGTCACCTCACTCTCTCACTCTCAGTCATCTGCCACAGTCCGAGGTTTAATACTTTAAGGCACGGGAGCTGCGTTATCCTCTCCAAACCCCTCTTGGTGATCTTAGTGCAACCATACAGATCGATCCCCGTCAGCTGAGTCAAGTGGTCCGCTATCAACTCCAAACCTTTGTCTGTGATTCGCACGCACTGCCCAATGTTGAGAGTTTTGAGTTCGTGCATTTGGCGCACCATCCTGTTGATCCCGTCGTCGCTGATGTGACAGGAGCACAGGGAGAGAGACTTGAGCTGATACAAGCCCTGGGCGATGTAGGCCAGGCTCTGGTCCCCGATCTTATCGCAGAAAGAGACGTCGAGGCCGGACAGCCGGAGGGAACCCATGGCCAGATGCATTATCCCCGTGTCACTGATGTTATCGCACGAGCGCAGGTTCAGGCTGCACAGCTGGGTCATCTGTGACAGGTGGATCATCCCTGCGTCCGAGATCCCCCCGCAGAAGCTGAGGTTGAGCACTTTGAGCTTGTTCAGGCCCTTTGAAACGTGTTTGAGAGAAAGATCGGTCAGCTTCTGGCAGTCCTGCAAGGTGAGCTTCTCCAGAGTCAGGCAGCCCTCTGCAGCGCTGCGGGTCATCCCGGACAGGTGGCCGATGCCCACGTCAGAGACGTGCCTGCAGCTGCGAAGGTTAAGGCTTTTGAGTCTGTGCAGCCCCCAGGCAATGAGCAACAGGCCGGTGTTGGTGATGTTGCTGCACCCGCCCAGCTCCAGCACCTCCAGGTTCTTCAGGTACTGGGCGATCCTGCCCAGGCTGGAGTCTGTGATCTGCTTGCACAGGCTGAGGTTGAGGACGCGCAGGGATGGGATGTCCTGCACAAAGGCATGTCCCAGACCATTGTCGGTGAGGTTGAAGCATCCACACAAGTTAAGGCTTTCGATCTGCGGCATCCCCTGAATCACGTAGCTCAAGCTTCGTCTCAGGCTGAGGATTTGGACCTTCTTGATCCCCCTGGTCTGCAGACTGGGGAACAGAGACGGGTTGGCTCTCCGTAGATGGAGCTTAGCTTCCACCCCCCTCCACACAGACTTGTGGTAGGACGCGTCTCTCCAGGCCGCGCACACTTGGGCTACCCTCCCTTTGTCCTTAACGTCCAAGTAGCTGAAAATAATGGCCAAGATTTCCGGGAAAAGGCACGATATGTGTGTTTCCGTTTGAAACATGACTGCTGGGTGACTTCTGCCAGCAGCACAGGTTGCCTAGGAGCGACAACAAAGCGGCGTTAGCTGCGCGAAACTCTGCTGCTGAAGTTATGTAGCATTAGCTCATGTCAGCTAACAAATTAGCATTGGATGCTGCGAAACAAAAAGACACCAGAACACTCCAAACAAATTTCACTAGTTTACTACATGGCTAGTCGAAATAAACTAACGCTACAGTTCACTTGTAAATAAAGCGGACTTAATTTTAAGGAAAAAAAGTGATATTTACCCAGAAAGTGTCGGCTTAGCCTTAGCTAGCTATCTAAAGTTGAGAGGTTGAAAGCCGCCGAACCTCCTCGTCCGGAACGACGTACTTTTTACTCCAAATCATCTCAAGCAAATACAGAACGTTTTATTCTGTAGAATATTGTAGCCATGTGCCTGTTTCCCGACTGAGTCTATCTTTAAGACCCGGCATTAGAGTAAACCCTTTCCTTACAATTGATACTGCGCCTGAGCAGCTGAAAGCTAGCTCGCCCAGCGGCTCCTAGTGGAGGCTGCGAGCAGGGCCGGTCCAAGAATTTATAGGGCCCAGTTAAAACAATAGTTTTTGGTGAGCTGGTCAGTATATTTCTGCAGAAGTGTCATAATTAACGAACAAATAAGTAATTAGGTACTTATGTACATGGAGACTGAATTAATAAATTAACATAAATAAATATGTCTATTTGATGGATTAAATAATTTAATAGATACATAATTCCATATTTAAATATGAAAATAAACATTTTCATTTTTTTAATTTATTGTTTACAAATAAGTATTTCAGTATTTATCATTTATAGTTCTGTATAGAAGCACAACCTTACCCAACAAAGTCAGAGGGGGGAGAGAGGACAGTAAAAATGAGGAACTTAATTCTACCTACACTTTCTTGAATGTAAGTAGACAAGTAATTGAATAATTTTCATACATATGAAAACAATTAAAAAGAATTTGCACCTTAAAATCAAATTTTGGTAGCCTTGTGTCTTAAAAACACTAAACAGCAGCAACAACAAAGAAGGCCAGGATTTTATCCCAGGACTTTCATGAAATGTGGTGAGGTGGTGAGGCAGACGCGGTGGACCCATCTTAAAGTGAAGGAAGTGATAATTTAATGATGAAATAAACACAATCCAAAATCCCAAATACCAGGCAGCACAGATGAGCGGAAAGCAAAGGCTCAATTCTGGTAGCAACTGGAGGAAACACTAGAGACACGGGCAAACAGCAAGACAGCCACGACAAGGACCCGACAAAGACACAGAAACACAGGTGACATGAAATACACAGAGGGCAATCACAGAACGAGACACACCTGGGAACAATCAAAGGGTAGCCAGGACAACACAAAAGACACAGAAACCTAAAATAAACATACAAAAACTCAAATTACCACAAGCACCTTCTTGCTGCATCAGTACTGGTGCACCCCCAATAATAATACCATAAAAAAGTGACTGCAAAACTCTAGACTGCAACATTTTAGTAGTCTGAGCTTTGGAATAGGTATACCACCTGTCTAAAAAAAAAAAAAAAAAAAGACAAAATTTGATTATTACTAAACGGACTATACTGGGTTCTGCTGAATATGTTTGCTTGGATCAAACTGTATGAATCTTTCTTTGAACTGACATGATTTTATCTTTTAAGGTGGCTTGAAATGGCATTTGTTGTGAAATGTTCTCCCAGTTATTTAAACTATTAAAGGTCAGTTTTATGGACACCTGATTCAGCATGTCCTTCTACTTCTGAAACTAAACTCAGATATTATCTGCTCCTAAAATAGCTCCATTAAGCAAATACCCTCTTTTGTTGATGTACCTTTCACACATTTAAATGAGACATTATGCATGTATTCAGGATAAATCCTCTTTTCAAATGTCCAAACCTTGTGATTCTTGAGTGTTTCAATAGTTGCTTCACATACAAAGAGTAATAAATAGAAGTTGAGTAAATTAACTGTGAAAAATGTCCATTTGGATTACGCAAGGAAATTTGTTGACAAATCTTTGTTTCACTCCCCTGTTGCACAGAGAATAAGATAAGGGATCATAGGAACTAGTTATTTTTACATACTACATGCAATATATTCATAGTTTGACACATTTTTAATGTCAAATAATTCCCAAATTAATCAGATTAACAGATACATAATTCCATTACTATTTTACAATCTCCAGCATCACATTGATTGATCTAAAAATCACCATTCCTTCAGCCAAATGGTAAAATTTCATGGAATACCTCATCCGGACTCAAAAGAGCTCATCAATTAAAATAAAAACAAATCCCAATTTATTTTCACCTTTGATGTTTTTGCTGCAGCTGATTTGTTTGTGACTGAAAAAGTACGACTTGAGGCAATCTGCCCTCATCATGCATGTCTATGTATTTAGTGGATTCAGCTGTTTGATTCCAGTGCAAACCTGGAAGAGGCTGAATAGATTGCATATTCCCCAATGAGTTTGCTCTGCATATTTTTCTAGCATCCTAGTCACAATGAATCATCCTCTGAGGAACGGTATAATCATACATTCTTTCAAACAAGTTTTATTTTCCACATTCCTTCCGACTGAGTGCTACTTAGTGTAAATGCATTTGACCTGGCAGGAGGCCACAGTTACTGCAGGGAGGCGTTTGCTGACCTGCTGACCTCTGGCAGAGACAAAGACAAGCAGCTGGGTCATCACTTTGAAATGGATGAGCAAGCCTCTAAATGTCAGATTGGCATCGAGTGCGAAGTGTTCACTCAAAACCTGACAGCTACACAACACAACGCCATGAATCTGTGTCACTAGTTTATAAATCCAACATCAATGAGCTGCTGTCAACAGTTTTCATTCTCCTTCACCAGCACAAGCTCTTGCCTCCACTAAATAGTCATTTCAAACTTTAACTCTGTGCTTTGTTTACTTTTATTACTTGTTTTATTGTAAAAACTGATTTATGATCGTGGGTGTAATTGTAAAGTGTTTTACTGAACTGATGTTTCTTTTTAATATGGTAAATAAACTTGACGTACTTTCCAGATTTTTTTATTTGTATTAAAAGTGGAAAAACTGTTCATTTTACTTCTTCCATTTCTCAGTGAGGTACTTTTAAAAATATATGTTTCATTCATCATTAGGATTGCGAATTATGACACACTTTACATTTACTTCATTTAGAAAATTAACACAAATGTGAGAGTGTTGTTTTTCAGCGTGGAAGGTTTCAGAGCATGCGTTTGTCCAGCTGCAGTTAGTTAGAGTCTCTTTTTGTAACTCTTGGCACGCAGAAACGCAGCGGCTCCTCACAGCAGTTCGCTCGCCGACCTGAAACAATAAATATCTGCAATTCCTGGCATACTTCAGGGCTCCTGTCCGGCTCCCTTCCTTTGACTACCTCCTGGTCTCTGCAGACGTCTCCAAACTGTTTTAGAGAAGTTCTCTTGAAGCCACCATAAATGATCATCCAAAGAAACGGTCTTCTTTGCAATATCTTATTTTAAGACTCCACATTTCAGTTTAAAAAGTAATGCAAAGTTCAAAGCCAGTTCTGACACTTAATCCAGTATATTGTACAAACTAATACATATATCTGGCGATCTATCTGTCAGAGTTGAAAATAAACCACTTAGATCAACTACTGAATGTAGCTTATGTGAGTCCTTTAGAATAAAGTTCAAACAAACGATAATTGATTTTAGCGGCACAGTTGATCCATGCTTTTATATAAAAAAATGATCAAACTACCAGAGGTGGAGGGCGGCTAACCTAAGTCTAAGATATCTCCCTTAACTTGAAGATTTGAGCCGTCAACAAGAGAAAGTATTTGCTAGCACAGTTTTGTTTACATCCTATTTAAATGCAGTAAGAGATAAACATGGTGTGAATGAAAGAGAATCACGACTTTTATGATTCTCTGCTGTGTGATGTGAAGGGAAAAATTGTTCAACACTCATCAAAGCTCCCAAATTTGAACTAAGTAAAATAATTTCTTCCAGCTTCCTAAAATGTTGAAGTTTTTTTTTTTATATACTATCTCCTTTTAAATACTTCTTGCACAAAGTGTATTTCTGCATGGAAAAAAATAAGTTTTACCATATATGGGTGGTCCTCAACACTCAGCGGACTTGTGGCTCTTAAACAGCCTAAATTCACAAGGACCTTTGAAGCACCTTTTTACTATCTATCACTTTCAGCTGCTCACTCAAACCTTTGTATCTTTAGTAATCCGAGACCCCATTTAAGCAATGATAAAGAGGCAAAACTGGAGCGAGTTTATGGTCACACTGATGCCTCGTAGTAACAAGGTTCTGGACTTAAATCTTCATCAGGGCTTTTATGTGAGGAGTGTGTTTTCCCCCTGTGTCATAGGTTTTCTCAGTGTACTCAGGTTTCTTCCCATCATACAAAATGTTTATGTTGGGGTCACTGGAAGTTCCGAGTTTCCCTTTGGTTCGAGTGCATTTGTGCATGGCTGCTTGTTGGCCCCATGATGGACTGGCAGCCCATCCAGGTCGAACTCCACCTCCTGCTGATGACATTTAGCACAGACTCCTGCCGCTGTGTGACCTTTAACAAGATTAGGTGGCCATAAAATTGGCCCTGCAAAAGCATTTTGCACATTTCACTGCGGTACACAAATAAAAAGATTTTACTACGTAAAAATCTTAGAATCTGTCAACAGCTCAGCTATGCAAGAGTAGAATAATGTAAGGGGAGCAGCAAGTATGCAGAAGAAGTCACTGGTCAGACATGGATAATAACTGCATCCTGAACTCATCTGGAAACAAGGTGGTGGCAACATCATGCTGTGGGGATGCATTTTTTTTCAGCAGGTACTGTAGGATAGGGGTGGAACAACAAGGTCACTTCCTCGAAATATCTTTGAATCATTAAAAAAAATGTCTGCAAACTCTTTATTTCATCGTGTGTGTGTATGATATGTAAGCCAACACTATGGAATACACATTTTAAAATGTAATAATGTCATCAATCTTTAATGATCTGGAAACATGTATGTTACTGGTTTGAGTTGATGTGAAGATTTCTCTACTTATTTTACCTCTGAAAGAAGTTATATTTTAATTGAAGCCTCATGTGCTACGCCGCCAGCAGAGGGCAGCACTGCTCTCTGCAGTGAAATTTAAGAAATTTAAACACACAAAAATTAAACGAATCCCTTTAATCACGAACATTTTCAAAACATCGTTTCTTGGCTTACAGCAGAACAAACATAAGTAATAAATTAAGTAAAAACACTTTCTTTGTTTTGTGCTTTGTAGAAGTTTAGACAAACATGGCTTAAAGAAGCAACATCAACCCAGAGTAAGGTGAGATGTTAGCGGAATGAGATGAGATCGGAAGAAAACACAAACCAAAAACAGAAGGAAATATGAGTGATGGTGATTCCCCTTTCGGCCTCCCCTGTGGCTGGACTTGTCTCTGCTAATGACCCTGTCTGCTGGCTCCCGCAGACAGATGGTGAATTAACTCCAATTAGCCCACTCTCACCAGATCTTCTCTGACAGCTCGTCATACACACTCACACAGACAGACAGATAGACGTTTTCCCATCCCTCCCGAAAACATTTAATTCATATCCAACCTTCAGATGAAGGAATTCTTCATTTTTTGTCTTCAAGATGACAATAAATTTGTGTAAAGCCTTGGAAAGCTTTCAGGCACTATCTTTATTCTATCTTTATTTTAACACAGTGTGCTTTACAACTACTGACTAAAACGGTGCACGCAATCTTCAAAGTAAATTGTTACATAGATGTGGTGGTGACTCTCCTCTAAGCTTTGGGATTTTTTTAAATCTCCCTTATCGAGCTTATTTATTATCAGAGCCAAATGTATCTATAAAAGACTTTAAACAAACAGAAGATGCTGCACAGCAATGATTAGACAGAATTACAAGCAATGAAACAATGTTTGATAGAGCAATAAAACCACAAAGTGAGAAATCAATAGAATTTAATAAAACTAAACAGTAAAATAACCTCATAAACACAATCAATTCAGTAATAGAGCATAAACAATAAATAAATAGGCATATTCCTCATTATACATGATGGCTGCTGTCATACACGTCCTAATTATTTTCCAGACTGCAGGTTTAGGTGACGAACTATTTTCAATAGACATGTGACTTACTTGAATGATATGTTCTCTTGTGTTTCTCATTATGAAGAGTGGCTAAGAGAATATTTATAAACTATGATACGCTATAATAATAATAAATCAGTCTCAAAATCAGAAAACAACATGAAAGACACAGTCTATCTGTAAATATTGTTGATCACAAACGAAAAGAATCAATTAGATCCAATCTCAAAGATTTATTCACTATGGTGTTCAGAATCATTAGACAATGACATCAATAAAAGAGAGAAGATAGGACAAACGAACAGAATAAGCTAATAACCATGTATATTCCTTCTTTTTATTGTTAAATCAATTTTCTCAAGTTTCTCACAGTCTTTGGATTAATCCCCTGTAATTGTGTCAGGTTTATAGCCACTTTGCTAACACACACAAAGACCCATTTGTGCCCAAAGTTTTCATTTCCTGGTTGATTACTGGCAATATTGCCTCAATACTCAATACTCTCAATTAATTACAAACTTTTGGTAATTATGGTAATTATTGAGTCATTTCATTAAATTGACAGGAGGCATAGGAGTGTTCACTTCTTCCTACTCCTTTTCAAACAGAAAACTAGTGAACTAATTATTTTGTTCATTAGTACCAGGAACAAAACTACTCAGTCCTGAGTAGGACGATGTGTCGATGCACACGTTTTCTTGTTCTGTCCTGCTGGTTGCTTGTTCTCTTGTTTTTTAAAACCTGTTTGAAATAAATAAATACAAAAAAAAAGCCACCCGTTCACTGAGCAAAACACCACCAAATCATGATTCTGCCACCTCTGTACGTTAGAGTGGGGACATTGTTTGCATGCTTCCTTCCCCTTTTCTGTTCTCCAAATGTATCAATGGCCTGTTTTGTCCACACACTTCACTGAGCGACTAAAACAGTAAACACGTTGTCAGAATTCATGCTTTATGTGTAGATATGAACTCAAACATTAAACCAAAGAGGAGAAACTGGTGAGTCACATTTTGTGGTTAATGTACGTTTCCCTCACTCTCCCTCTCTCTCTCTCACACAGCGAGCGGAGACGGTTTGCGTGACCTCCTGTCACTGTGTTCTCCCTCAGCGAGCTGTGAGCGGCCTTCCTTCAGTCCGGGGTCGTCTCAAGCGGAGCGTGGCGATTGTCTTGCAGGATTTGCTTGTTGACTAGCCAGCTCCACTGAAGGGGAAAAAGCAGGACAGAGATGGTGCATGTGTCTAACAGGTGTTGCCCAGGCTTTCTGAAAGGACTCCATCTGGGAGCGTGACCCCTGACCTGTCCAGTAAACTGGGTCAGCAGGGGCTACGTGCAGGGCAAAGGTGAAGAGGTCAATTTTGTCCGCGGCTGAAAACGGCGACGCAGCAAAGGAGGAGGATGAACTCTCCTGTGCAGCAGCGACATGAGCTCCGTAAGCTTCTCCGTCTTTGGGCGGCACGGAGCTGTGGAGCGTGCGTGTCGGTTCGGAGCGTTTGTGAGTAAAAGTGTTTGTTTGAGGAGCAGCAGGACGGTAATCCCTTTTAACCCCATCAGCTGCTCAGATCCGAGCGTCAGAGCCGGCAGGCAGGCAGGACAGACGGCAGCTGTCTGGGAGACGTGCTTGACCTCTGGAGCACAGAGGCGTCATATCGCCGCCTGACCTCCGACCTCAGCTAGGATGATGTCACGTGGGCAAGCCTTTGTAAATCATGAATTAAAGACGAACCTCCAGAAACACCTTTCAAGAGTATCGCATGACCGAAGGGGGAGAAAAAACAAAAAACAAAAAAAAAAAACGGTGCGAGGATTGAGGCCTGCGTTTCCATTCCCTGTTGTCTGACACCAGTAAATTCATTCCAGTGCAGTTGCCTTCAGAAGTCAACTAATTAGTAAATACAGCCCACATGTGTGTAATTTAATCTCAGCATAAATAAAGTTGATCCAAAGCATAGATATTTGTGCCATCCATAAATCTGCCCTTTACTTTCTGGTGAGAAGAAAGTAATTGCTGAAGGAAAGTCATAAGACGTCCATTTACAGCCTCTGACAAGCCAGGAGACACAGCAAACATGTGGAAAAAGGCGTTTGAGTCAGAAAAAGACCAACATTTACATTTACAACACTAAAGGTGGAGTAAACACACCATTCCTCCCCGGCAAAAATAAAATAAACACAGTGGTGGCAGATTCATGCTTCAGTTATGCTTTTCCACAGCAGGGAGAGGAAAATAGACCAGAGTTGACGGGAGGGAGGAAGAAAATCTGAGAGAGGCTAGGAAAGATTTGAGAGGTTCACGAGGACGACCGTAAACATGGAGCCACAGGTCAGCTCAAAGCTGGTTTATCTGTTGGAATGGTCCAGTCAAAGTCCACACCGAAATCCAGTTAATAATGAGTGGCAAGACTAGAAAATGTATGTCGTCAATTCTTTACGGAACCGTCTCTGAAGTCCAGCGGTGTGCTACTTCACAGGAAGAAACGAGAATCTCTGCACATCTTTGTGTCGAGAAAAGGAGGAACAACGAGAGAGGAGATGGCTGGAGGAAAAGCGACAATAAATGAGGAGAAATTATGTGGGTTGTGGTGTTGAGGTGTTAATGTTTGTGTCTGTGAGTCACGATGCAGAAAAAAAGTAATATGATGGCACAATATGGACCGAGGAAGGGTGAGTCAAGAACAGCAAGAGAAAGGAAGTTCAGTCCAGTTTCAACGCTTTGAGACAGAGATCAGAGTTTAGCACCAATTAAGAAGGCAGTTTTTTTTGTTTGGAAGTGACTTAACTTTGACCTTTGAACCCCTCAGAATTCAAAAGGTTCCCAATAATCAATGGATGCATTTATAGTTCCTTTTTCAGCTCCATCCACCTGGATATTCCTTCAGTTTTCTTCACATCACTTTATCCTTCTTCATCCTTCTTTCTTTTAAACACACGCAGCATGCTGTTATAGTCAGGTGCACACGGCTGGACATAATGAAAAACGCCACAAAGTCTAGACTTTGACTAGGCCACTTTAAAAACTAGATTATATTTTGTTTTGTAAACATTCAGAAGTGAACCTGTTGAATTCTTTGGATTCTTGCTCACAGCAACCTCATCTAATTTTCTTTTTCTTTTCTTTTCTTTTTTTTTTTTTACAAAAAGATTAGTTAGTTTGGATGGTTTTGATCTTTTTTTAAAACACTAAATGCTAAAGAAAATCCATTAACTTGTTCCATGAAAACAGTTTTTTTTTAATATTTTCACAGGATATTCCTGTCTGATATTAAAATCATATGACTGGAAACTGAAGTATGACAAAACAGCAAAAACATTAAGAAAAGTATTTAAAACCTAATACACTTCAAAGAAAGGTTTACTTTTATTCAAATATTTTCAGCTTTAGCCATAATTATTCTGCAACGCATAAAATAAGACTTAAAAAAAAAATCCTAATTTCTTTAAATTAAACATTTTCACACATTTCAGTGTCTGAAATATCACACTGAACAGTGTCACTTCAAAGTTATATCTAGGTATTGTTTTGGCTTTAAAGATTTCTACTTCTTTTTTCTACCGCTGGCTCCTTCTTTAAGGATACCCGTGAAATCTCATGCAATCCAGAATAACTCTAAAAAAGTTACATCAGGTGCAGGTTTTGCTGTGATTGTCAAAAAAAAAAAAGACTCAATAGGTTGAGTTTGTGTTTATTAAGAAAAGTTCTCTACAAAATTTATTTCCCTCCTAGCATAAAAACACCAGTTGTTGCAGGTTCACAAGTACTTCTGTGGTAAATAAATTAAAGCTGCTAAGGGAAAAAAGGCAACATAAAGGAGAATCAATAGCATATATAATAGATTTGAACACTGCTAGCGTTTTCTTTCCTAGCCGATGCGACGGAAAACAGAAGAAGCAGTTTCAGTCAAAGTAATAACGGATAATGCTGTGTGCTTTCTACAGTGGTGGAGGGAAATCATTACAGGCTGCAGTACGATGGAGAACAGGAGGTGAGAAGAGCGGGAAACAGAAAGAGAGAGAGAAAGAGGAAAAACAACTCTAACAACTGAAAGGAACCAAACAGAAAAGAATCATGCTGGGATAACAACTCAGTGAGAAAATGGTCAGAAAAATATCCTGTCTTTTCTTCATCCTTGCTGTCACTCTGTCCCCTTCTTCTGCCCCGTCAGAGGCTTATATCATGTCTGTCTCCGCGGCGCAGCTCAGGTGCAGCGACTGCTCTCAGCGCTCATGCTTAACGCTGCTGCCAGTTATATAAATACCCACAGATTAAATTGGGATTTTTCATGCAGGGGCAGGCGGCTCAGTGGGCTCAGGGTTGTTATAGGTGTCTGCTTTTTCATGTTTTCATGTGAAATTGCTGCAACTATTCAGCTCAAACTTAAATTGTGCGTTTTTGTTTCTGTTATGCATTTGCGGAAAAACTTTAAGCGCAACAATCAACAGATTGGTTTGGTTTAGGTCTCACGAGGGACTCGGTGTAAAATAAGCAGAGACAAGAAGAGTGGGACATCTAAAAGAGAAATAATCGGATATTTTCTTTTACAAACATTTATTGAATGGCTTAATGAATTAATTCCAATTTAATTAATTTAATCATTTTCTAAATGAGGAACAGCTGTGGGAAGCATGAACTGAAATTGACCAAAATTTGGAAACGGCATTCAGGAATAATAAAAACTTTTCATTACTCAAGAAATAGTAAAACAGGGCTACAGTAAAACTGGTGACAATACAGGGAAATCCACAACAAGCAAGATGATGGTAAACAAAGAAACTGACAAAGAAGTGAAACACCAGGGAAACAAATACTCTGGGAAGCTGATGACTGGAACAACAAACTGGTTGGTCTTATTTTTCTAAATGAGGAACAGCTGTGGGAAGCATGGATTAACCGAAGGAGTTTGGTTTTACAACAAGCACACAAGAACAATACAGAAGTGGCTCAGAATTTAACTCAAACGATCTGATATGTGCAAAAGACTTTAAATCTATTTTAAAAAGGAGGCAATGACCTAAGCAGAACAATAAACAAGAATCCAATAAAATTACAATTTAAAAGAATCCAGAAATCCCAAAATTTAGACTTTTAATAAGTTAAAATTCTAGGCCCCTTTTTTGTTTATGTTATGTATCTCCAAATATCAGATTTTTGCTTTGTTAAACAAGTGAAACTGAAAAAAAACAAAAACAAAAAACAAATACCACAATGTTCACTTTACGCTTTACAACTAGCATTGTGACTCACATGGTAAAATGTTTTACCAAATCTAATTCTCAGTTTCTATCAAAGCCTAAATTATTTTGTTCGTGGTTGAAAACTGGGTGCTGGTCATGGAGGAGAGGAGCTGAACAACTGAATGATTTCCCTCTAAAACAAACATAACAAAACAAACTCCAAGAACAAGCTGTAAACCTGCAAAGTGATCCTCTGGGAACAAACAGAAGAATCAGATCTCTACATAAGATGGAGTTGGGTCACTAAGAGTTTTTCTCGTTTTAAAAGCGAACATCTGGAAGAAGTGGGTAACGTGGTTTATAAGGGAGTTAAAAGAGGCGTTTATGTTTATGTAACCCAGGTTAAAATAGCCTCTTCATAAAAACAATAGTAAAT
>NW_015114116.1:0-29260 GCF_001443285.1 Poecilia latipinna
TTCTTCTTCTTCTTCTTCTTCTTCTTCTTCTTCTTCTTCTTCTTCTTCTTCTTCTTCTTTTTCTTCTTCTTCTTTTGTGCTTTTGAACCAGAATGTCATGCCAAATAAATGAAATGTAAAAAACTCAAAATAAAACAAAAGAAATCCCTCATCATGGACGTTTGGTCTGACTTAACTTCAGGCAGTGTATGTAAACATCTGGCTTTGGCTGTGTTTGTTCTGTCGTTAACAGTTCCTCTTTCTGTAATGAACTTTTCAACGTTAAACATTAGTGTTGCTAAAATATGGAGCAACTCAATCTAGATTTAAGGTACTGATTTATGAGCTGCATAAAGTATCAGGAAATATTTGCTGGCCTGATAGGAGCAAAACGTTTTAACGGCTCAAAAAAAGAGAAAGGCCGTGGAGAAGAACAGTGCAAAAACCTGGCATAAACATTAATGAAGGCGGGAATTAATGCCAGACTGTTGTGACGGTTTATGAATCATTGTTTTAAATTTGTATTCTGGCTCATCGCAATAAAATTAAATTAAGTGAATAACTGCAACTGGTCATAAACAAACAAAACTCTGGTTACAATAATTCATTTTACTGGACGATAAATCGTCCCAGAAGTTATTGAAATAAACGATAATATTGTTGTTTTGAGACTATTTTCAACTAATATAATGGTGGTGGCTTAATAATACAAGAACACGTTCTCAAAGATCCATAAACTTTAATTTCTAATAAACATTTAACACTGGAACTGGAAAACATTTTGAATATCCAAAATAAAGAAAACAACAAATAAAATGATTCATGAAGTCTCTAAACAAAATTAACTTCAAAACAAATGAGCTAATTGAGACCAAAACATCAGATTTAAGACTTTTGTCATCCAGTTTTTGATAAAAAGAGAAAAACTATAGATCAAATTGTTGATATTGCTTTAATTTATCATGCGATTCATTGATTTAAGTTTAAAAAACGTGATGAAACTTTAAATAAATAGTAATAACTATGATGCCCATGAAGTCCAGAACGTTCTCGTCTTACTTTGATCCTCCAGCGGACTGTATGGCGTCTTAAATTCTTTCAGTTGACCAGCTGAACTTGACCCCTGACCCCTCCCCGCGCTTGCAGTCGATGCATTATGGCACTCTTTCATCCGACTCTCTCTTTCTCTTCCCCTAAGAAGGAATCCCTGACTTCCTCTGTTCGCCTCAGTCTCACGGAGGGAAGGAACAGCTGCTCCTGCTTCCTACAACGACATTATCTCCAAAGAAAGACGTGTGTGTGTGTGTGTGTTTGGGGGCAGGGGAGTGAGTGCTCTGCCACTGGATTATGTTTTCACAAAGGACTGGACCTCCCGCTGCTGTAAATTTCCCGCCAGTCCGTTTCCTGTTTTCTGGAATCTGGCAACGTGTTGCACACTAATTCACACATGTTTGGCCCCAGCTGCTCACTATGATGCAACTGGACATTACAGCCTGAGGGTTTGTGCAAAATAAAGACTCCCTTTCATCAAATCCATGAGAACATAATCCATACATTACTTTATCACATCTTCTGGAAATCGCCTTAGAGGTCTGCAGCGTCCTATTTGTCCCATGACAATGATAAAAAGATTATTTTTCACAGTAATGCCGAACGGTTGTTCTTTATACTCACCACATGCTTAACATGTGGCTTAGCTTCTGCTAATTTCCAATATGACCGAGTGAAGGACGTTATGATAATAAAGCTATCAGATTAAAGCCATGATTTAATGCACAGTTGTGAGTTGTTATTTCTTTAAGTTTTTATTGAAAATTATTGACTACATACACTGTGTCCATTAATTATGGTTAAAATGTTTTCTGTTGGATGTGAAGGACCTAAAATCTGGATATTTATGCGATTGTTTTCAAAGTCCAGGTTGCATTTTATGCAACTTTTATGTGAGACATTTTTGCACCAGAAGAAGCCAAACATGGTAAATCTGGATGTAAACAATGGATGAAAATTATAACTATGAAACATCTCAACCCACCACTACTGGTTCTGAGTAAAACAGATACAGAGTTATTGACAGACGTTGCAGTTAATGCTCCACAAAAGGTCGCTGCTGTCATGAAAATAAATCTAAATAAATGAATGATAATATTGTTTTATTTTCAAAAGGTAATAGTAATAATGGCATAATAATGCAAGAACAGATTCTCAAAGATTAATAAACTTTAAATTCTAATGAACATTTATCCCTGGAAGTGGAAGATATTTTAATATCCAAAAAAAAATAAACAAATCAACAGAAACAACAAATAAAATGAATTATGAAGTCTCTGTAAACAAAGCTGTTCTTCAAAAAAAGGGCTGGTTGAGACCAAAACTCCAGACTGAAGACTTTTATCATCCAGTTTTTGGTAGAAAGAGAGAAAAGAAAAAAACAATAAATCATACAAATGAAAATTATTGAGCTGGTTTCAATTTATGATGCGATGAATTGATTTGATTATTGCAACAGGCCTGCTGTTAGTTGTGCTTTCTTCTTATCAGCTTCCTTCGTCTTATGACCTTGTGGTCGGCTGACTTATTCCTTCTGTAAACAATGTGCCGCTGGGTGACATTGTTCTTCTTCTACTCACGCGGGTCACTTTAAGATTGTAAACCGTTCACACAGAAATCGGTTTAATTAATATTATGAATGACAATTCAATTTATCATTCAGTAAATTTGTAATTGTGACAAAATATGAAAAATAAAGCATTTTAATGCACTGAATATTAAGTTAGAAGCATTTGCTCACCTGTCACAATAACAAATTTTGCTAAACGATAAATTGTCCCAGAAATTATCACAATAAATGACAATATTGTGTTTTTTTTTAACCATTTTCAAGGAATATAATGGTAATGTTATGATAATACACTCTCAGAAACTAATAAACTTTAATTTTGCAAAGAATACTAAACTCTGAAACTGGAAGATATTTTCAATATCCAAAATAAAACGTGACAACAAAAAATAATAAATAAAAAGGAAATAAAACCCAAACACAATCAAAACCATAAATAAAATGTATTATGAAGCCTTTGAAAACAAAACTGCCCTTAAAAAAACCCATTTGTTTAATTTGATTAGTTGCTTATTGTGACAGGAAGTATTGCTACACTGAACACGTCTTTGCTTTTCTGCATTGAATCAAAAATCTCAACACATTATATTTAGTCACAGATTACAAATAAAACTTCATAAACATGACTAAAAATAGCGACTGGACCAAACCTTGGTGCAGGATCTGCAAACATGCACACCAAGCGTTGGTGCAGCACATTCTGATGAAGATGTGCAGACTGACAAATGTCTGAGAGGACAAATGTCGTCCTCTCTGACGCACACACATGCAAACCTTCAATGCCAAACTGTCAACTGCCACAACTGCTGGCTGTTTGGTACGCCGAATGTGTGAGGGAGACAAACTGGAACTTGTTCGCTGCAGACAGCCTCGGCCCTTTGTTGCAGCATGAAGTAACAGAGCGGAGGTGTAGCGCGGTGCTAAACCAGAGCCGTCTCGTCAGCAGCTGCTGCCGTGTTATTTTAATGGGCCGCTGATGGATATTTGCACCTCGCCTTCAGTTGCAGCTCTTTATCAGTAACTTAATCCAAGGTTTTAAAGTTTTTGACGTCTGAGAAACAACATCATACTCTGCGGCTCACATGACGGCTTTTATGAGGAAAATATTCTTTAATGGAAACAGAAAAAAAGCATTCAGAGTCTGCAGCTATGAAATCTTCCTAACCTCGGGTATTCACTCAGTTTTCATAAATAGAATCAAGATGTGTGTTTCCAATCATCTGTGTAAAATGCATGCATGTGTTACAGCGCAACACTGTCACTTTAGTTTTCATACGTGGAAACGTGGAAGTTCCCTCTGTCGGATTTTCCCTGCAGCAGAAGGGATTTAATTTGATTTGGGAAAATATAATTTACATGCCAAACGTATTATAGAGTAAATGTCTTACAAACAGATTATGATCCATGAGGAGTTTCTAAATCAGATTCCTGAAAAGAACCCCGGTGGTGCCAGAACTGATACTTGAAAACAGTCTTATCGCAGTAAATCTGGTCCAGTTCTGCAATTTTCAGATGCATTTCTTCTCCAACACAACTGAGTCGAGCAAACTTGCTCCAAGTTACTCTGAATGCTGGAGAGTTCAATCCATTTGATTTATTTTAATCTCTAAGGCTGTACAGCAAATATACTCCAACTTAACTGAGTTAGCTTAAAAGTGCTTTGAATACTTTAGAAAACAAATTATTTTGAACAGTGTGTTCAACTGGGGTCCAAAATTACATTTGTTACATTTTCAGCTTCGCTTTCTCACTGCACTGTGTCGCAGGTGACACACCCTTTGAAAAACTTGTTCCCCTCCTCACCTGTGGTGGCGCTACACCAAGAACCACGGAAGAACACAACATGAACTCAACATGAGGCCATGTGTCTCAACATGAACCCAATGTCTTCTGGGAATGAGAATGGGAAGCTCTAGTTTTAGGGTAAATTCACCCCAGCTCTATTTCCTCCACTTTCGTTGAACTCTGGTTCATTTGGCTACAAACCTCGGATCCAGTTCAAATGCATATGTGAACACCAAGCGGACCAAAGACCGCTCCAAAAGCAGGAAGTGGATTATAGAGCACAGCATTGAACCAAAACAAATCTGTCAGTGTAGTGCCAGCAGGAAAAATGGCTTTTACCAAAGACAAAAGAGAAATCCTACAACTGGTAAAATGTAAGATTTGTTTACATTTTGTGAAGAATGACTTATTGCCTTCTTCAGAGTTATTTGTGTTGTTTCCTTCAGTGGTTCTTAGTGCAGCACCACCACAGGCGAGGAGGGGAACAGGTTTTTCAAACGGGTTGGTTGGTTTGACACAGAGCAGCGTCAAAGTGTCACAAATTCAGTAATTTTGGTCCCTAATCTAACCAAGCCTAAAGATTATTTCAGATTAAGGCATACTAAAGCTGATAATTTTGGTTACTTTTAACAAAGTTTTAAACATCATAAATTCAACATTAGCAAAAAAAAAAATCTAAAAAGTTTCCATCTAAAAATTAAATGCTGGTTTCTTAAACCTCAACTTCTCAAAGCTCTTTGGATTCTTTTGAGTTCTCTCTTGCAGGATGTTACACAGCATTTGGTCTGGTATTATAGGAATGCTGGGCATCAATGAGAATAATATGGAGGTCAGGGGGTTAAAACTTCTCTCTTTTATATTTTTAAACACAGCTTCATTGTCCAGTCGTCCATTCAGCTGCCATGATGCTGCTATTCAGAGTCACTGCACCCCGTTTAAAAATCCAGCGTGGTTCCTCCCAGTGAGGATCATGTGAATATTTAACATTTGGGGACTGCAGTGAATCACTGCTGACATATGAGTCACACAGCACTGGGTAAAACCATTGGCCTGTACTGGAAATGAATGGGAGTGAATACTGGAAGTCAGTGACTTCCAGTATTAAGCTGCTTGGTTACCTTTGGCAGAAAACTTTTCAACCAATTTTAATAATAAACTGAACTTGATTGCATTGTTTGACAGCTAAACATTAGAAGTGCATGAAAGATTAATTTGCGTTCCCAGGGAAGAGGTGGCCCTCTGGGGGATTCTTGGATGTGGCTGGAAAACCTCCAAAGAAAAACAGAGGACACAGCGCAGCAGGCCTTTTCGGTTCAGTTTCAGACAAATGGCCTCCATGATCAAACCCAAATGATTGGAAGAAAATGATGTTCATGATCTAACGATGTCGTACTCTACATAGAAAAGGAGTACATTTCCACCAAAAAAATCTCAGGAAGTTTCAAGAAAAATGAGGAGTTTGAAAAGCTGACTTAAAAAAAAATCTGATCTTTTGGGTTAAACTCAGAAATTTTCTAGGAAAAAAACATGAAAATGTCTGAGTTTGAAATACCACAAATTTGCTAGAAAAAAATTTAAGATTAATCTCAGAAATTTTCTAGAAAAAAAATGACTTTTTTGAATTTTAAATGTGGAAAATTTTAAAAACAGAACATTTCCAAAAGTGGAAAATTCTCATACATTTCAGAGATTAATCTCAAAATGTATGAGTTTCCTCTACCAAATAAATTTGCAACTTTTGAATCTCAAAAGTTTTTTTTCTAGAAAATACCTGAGATTAATCATAACATTTCTGAGTTTTTGGAGGATATTTACTCATGTCTTTTTTCTGTCTAAAATTATATTAATGATCTACAAACTGCGTATTAGGGCTATTGTAGATAGAAAAAAGGTAGATTTCCACCATAGAAATGTCAGAAATTTTCTAGAAAAACAAGATATTTCTGAGTCTGAAAAGTCAAAAATGAACTAGGAAAAAAATCTGAACTTTTCCAGTTTTTAGGCAGGAATTTGCTCCTCTTTATTTATTTTTTTTTAAATCAATTTACAATGGCTTTATTATGAAGTCATGAAACCTCTATGAAATAAAGTTTAATTTAAAATTTTCACCAGAAATCGGGCCACTTTAAGTCATCTCTCGGTAGTAATGTAACGTCAACTCAGACACAAAGTACACTGGGTCTAAATACCAAAACCAGTCAGTATGTTAGAGCCGTTTCCCGGCTACATGTGTCTCCTGTCGGCAGACCTCCAGACCAAACACACGCTGACATAATTACTCCTGGAGGAGAAACATGGCTAACAGAGGTAGGAGTGTGTGCTGGTGTATCTGTGGCAGACTTTAAAACAAACACGCTAACACGAGCCACATTGTACGCACCAAACATGGTTAGCATCAGAGCTAACAGAGCTAACCGTGTAGCCCCCCCAGTGACGATAAGCAACTGAGCCGCTCTGACCGCATCCTTTGGCTCACATTGATAATCCGAGTAACGGGCGTCACAAGGCTTACTCTGTGTGTGTGTGTGTGTGTGTGTGTGTGTGTGTGTGTGTGGTTGGCTGTGTGGTAATGTTTGAGCGAAGAAGGGTTAACGAACACAGCTGCCGTCAGTTGGAGTGTACAGCCGGAAGTGTGGATGTGGTTTACAGTTGACTGTATCTGTGTTTGTGTGTTCCTGTATGGGAACATGTGATGAAAACTTAGAGAACTTCACACATTTAGGATTTTTTTGTTTTGTTTTGAAGGTGGTATTTAATGCCTGCAGCTACTTAGGGTTTTATTGGTTTGAATATATTTGGAGACAAAAGTTCTTGATTTGATGATGATCAATAAGTGAAATAGGAAAAAAATATGGGAATATTTGAGATTTGTAATGGAGAATAGTCTATTCTTTTTGGTGATATATTCCCAAAAAGCAGGAAGGATTTGGAAAAAGATACTGAATTGTTTAGGTTTAAATTAAAATATATAAAAAAGTCTGGCCAAAATCTTTGTTGCATTCTGGGTAAATACAACCAGCACAAATGTGTGAGTCTGTCGCTCCCGGGAGAGATAACTCGTTTTATTTTACCAAAATCAAAAAAAAAATTCTACAACTGCTAAAATCTGAAACCACTCCATTTTCATTTACATTTTAAGAAGGGAGTTGCAATTAGCGTCTTCTTCAGATATTTTTGTGTTGTTTTCTTTCGTTTTTTGTAGTGCAGCGCCACCACAGGCGAGGAGAGGAACAGGTTTGCCAATTAGTCTGGTTTGTTTGACAGAGTGCAGTGTGAAAGCGAAACACAGCAGCTGCAAACGTAGCAAATCTTGTAATTTTGGTCCCCAACCGAATCAAGTCTACCAGACTATCAGGTGTGAAAACACCCTTAATGTAAATGCTTCTAAAACTCAGCTCTAACTTTTTTCCAAAGCATTTTGTTTGGAAGTTTCCGGGACCAAAATTGCTACAGTTATTACATTTTCAACTGCTGCCGTTCACTTTCACTCTGCACTGTCAAACAAACCAAACCCTTTGAAAAACCTGTTCCCCTTCTCACCTGTGGGGGCGCTGCACCAAGAACCACTGAAGGGAACATCATGAAAACGTCTGAAGAAGACTCTGAGGCCTACTTTCATCTTCATAAAATGTAAACAAAAATGAAGTGGCGCCAGTTTTCAGCAATTGTAGGATTTCTCTGTCTTTGGCTAGAGCCCACAGGCCATTTCTACTGCTAGCGCTAGGCTAGCAAGTTTGCTTTGGTTGTATTTACCCAAAATTCAGTTGCGCATTCACACCTCACTAAACAAACCAGACTTTGTAGACAAACGAACTACAGTTGGATTAAAGCGGACTAAACAGGTCTGGTGTAAATGTACTCTATCTCCTTTGATTCTTCAGGTGTGGCTCTGAGTTTTAGCACTTTTAGAAAACACCAGCCAACATGGCAGAACACAGTGACAGCAGCGTTACATCATTTGTGACACAGTATCACACGTTAGTAGCTAAAAGGCTAACTGCAAAATTATATTTTTATTATGTGTAGAGGTGGGTACTGCACTCCAGAATTGTAGCACTACTTAGACATATTTTTACTCAAGTAAAAAGTAGCCATCCAAGAAATTACTCAAGAGTAAAAAAAGTATTTGGTAAAAAGTCTACTGAAGTAACTGATCAAATTATTAATTGTTTAATATTTAAAAATGACAGACAGACCAAAATATAGAAATTATGGTATTTTAAGGACAAAAATGACAATAATTCCCATAACAAACAAAAAAAAAAATAACAAAATCAAGTAAATCTGTTTCCTTTAATAAAAAAACTTAGGAAACTTTAACAAAAACTGCAGGTGTTTCTGTCTGGTGAATCTGGTTAAAACATGTTTGTTTTTCATTCAGTGGGTAGAAAATCCAGAAATTTAACTCAAGTAAGAGTAAAAATACAGCATAATAAAAATGGCTGCATGGGCGTTTCATTTCTTTTAAATACACAAAATGACTCTGGAGTTTTGACACAAATTCTTTCCTCCACCTCCAGAACAGAAACATTTTCAGTGTTGTGATGGTGTCAACTTTCTTTCAGGCTTATTCAGAGAACATCGTTATTTTTTTCCCCAAAAGAAAACATGACGACAGCTGATTCTTTCTCCGTTCTGCCGGATTAGAAACATGGAGGGGGAAAAAAACTCTGTGAGTCACAACAAGCAGGTGCAGAAGTGTACGATCCAGCTTGGTGCTGTTGTCTGTGGGTGTGTTCAGCGTGTTCAGAGCGTGCTCTCATTGTGTATCCATTCTCTCCTGCTGTAGCTGTAGAGTGGGTCTTTTTATGCGAGTGTCATGTTCCTTCCTGTCTGTGAAGTGAGCGCGTGAAAGGGGGGCAGATATGGAAACCGACAGAAAAGAACTGCCTCTTATGTAAAAACACACACACACACACACACACACACACACACACACAGTTCCCAAATACCTCTGGCTGGTATGGACAGCTGGTCGGTTGGCGGGAAAACGCTAAGGACCAGCTGTCAGTGAGAGGAGAGGCAGAAGGGTGCGAAAATGGGGAGCTCACACTCATCAAGAGTGAGAAAGACGCAATAAGAGGGATAAAAATCCACTGACATAAACATACAAAGAGGCAGGGAACAAGGAAGAAGCATAAAAATAAAATATAGAGGTGTAAAAAAGGAAAACAACATCCATTTCAGGATATTTTTTAAATGGAAGCAAGAAATCCTAACAGAAACAGTAGTAACCGTCGTGGGCCAGTAGGTAGCGATAATGTTGACATTAACATTCTGAACATAATTAGTAGTGATTTTTTTTTTAAGCAAAACCAAAGGTTCACTGCAATAAGACAAACTATTACCAAGTATTTTCAGTTTCCAGTCTTAGTACACATGAAATAAGACAAAGTAACTTTTCAGTAAGATATAGGAACTTGTTTTAAGTCACTGATTGCTTAATATTGATGAAAAAGTTCTAGTTTGACTGGTAGAATGTTTCACATATTTCACAATCAACTGTGCCGTTACCTAGCAACCCCCGCCAAGCCACGTCCGTCGCCTAGCAACCCAGTGCTAGTTCCACTGGCAAATTATTTCAGTGGAACTAGAACTTTTTCATCAATATTAAGGAATGATTTACTTAACACAAGCGCCTATATCTTACTAACAAGTTACTTTTAAGTTAGTTTTGTCTTATTTTAAGTGAACTAAGATATGTGCACTAAAAACTAGACAAAAGTACTTGGAAAGATTTTGTGTTTTTGAAGTGTTCGATATTATGTCTTAACTTTAAAGCTCATGGTTGAAGATTAATGGTTAATAGGTAAGAACAACAGAAAATCAGTACTGTCTGTTGTTCCCAAGGCCCGTTTTGCACAAAAAAAGGTAAAAATGTTTGTTTAATTTGTAATGTTTTTATAAAACTATCACTTAAAATTCTACATATTAAGCACTGTGTGTTATTTTCATTTGGCTTCCTTTTTGACTCTTTCAAATGTTTAAAATAATCAAAAAAGACAACAAATGTGGTTAAGTATAATTACCAAGTATTTTGAATAAATAATACGCAATACAACCTAAGGCTGGATTATCACACAAACTGTAACTCAAAAGACCAATTATAAGTGAACTAAATGAAGTTTGTCTCATCTTTGTCTTTCTGTTTCCAGACTATTTACGCTTCAGATTCTGAATCTGTACATTAAAACAGACATTCACTGACAGTTCACATTAAAGGTCAGTAAATGGAATAAACTCTTGAAAGCTGAAAATAAAATAATGATCCAATCAGTTTAACCAATTCCCTTCTTTGAAGTTTTATAGCTGCTATGTCTTCAGAGCTTAATTGGTCAAAACATGATCCTGGAAACAGAAGCACCATCTGGGCTTTCCCCATCTAAACTTCAAACTGCATGTATGTCATAAAAATATAATAAATAAACTCAGTCCATAATATTTTAATGACGACTGCAAAACACACAAAATCTAACCAAGACATTTTGGTCTAGTTTCTAGTGCACATATCTTAGTACATTTGAAATAAGACAAAACTAACATACAAATAACTTTTAAGCAATATTTAGGAGCTTGTTTTAAGATAACAAATTCTTAATGTTGATTAAGAACATTGGCAGATAGGAAATGGTTTTCTCTTGTTCTGTAAAGAAATGTGAGAGCCTGCCTGCCCTAAATATATCCAAATGCAGACACGCGCGCACGCGCGCGCACACACACACACACACACAAATGCACACAGGTTTTCCAAACAGATTCACATGCAGGAGCCAGGGATCGTGGTAAAATGAGGGTGAATAGTGAAAAGCAGCTATTTATCCGAGCTCGCTCCGGTCTCCTGGGACGCTCACTGATGGGGAACAATGACCAGTTTAACTCCATCCACTGACCTGCGCACAAACACAAACACACTCTCACACTCCTCGCTCTGTTCGAGACGTCCAGCTGTTCAAGATCACACACACACATTTATTAAGCAAACAAGATTCACTCCTTCAAGTAAGAACAAACTTTTATATTTTTGTTTTTTGCATCACCAAGGAAGAATATGGAATGACAATGTGTTAAACAACTAACCATCAAGGCCTTGTAAAACATATCTTAAAAAGTAAATAACATTGTTAGGGTATTAACAGATCTTTGTTTCAGGTGGACAGAAGAAGAAGAAAGTAGATGTCACAATGGACGCTGCCGTCCATGGATCAATTTTAAAGTTATTCAGCAATTGGAGCCGACAATATCGTTACAAAATCATAACAGGAATTAAAATGCTCCATTGGTAAAAGGGGAAACATCCAACTAAACTATTGATACATGAGAAGACTCAAAGCAATCTGCCTTAAAAATGAATATGCACAAAAAAAGCAATGAAAGATGAGCTAAATATTTAGTTTGAGGATAAATGTTTAGCTTACTTACATTTTTAGCTTGCTAATTAGTTTGTTTGAAAGTGTAACATTGATAAATGGATGAATAACATATTACAAATATGACTTGAAAAATGAACCCCCATTTCTTTTTGTCAACAAATTATTGCAGTTAAGTTTTGACTTTGTAACTTTCCAAGCAGCCGTGCAAAAACTGTCCAGAAACAAAAGGCTTGTTGGGCTTTAAAGAAGAAGAAGCAGACAAGAATGACGGACGTTGGGATAAAAATCGGTTTCAGGTAGTTGCAGAGATGATGCTTGACTGTTTTTTTGATGGCGTCCCGTCTAAAAATGGCGGCCATTTCCATGATTAGGAGCAGCGTCAGGTTACGGAGTCAGGCAAGTGGCATCATTATATTTGCAGGTGAAGGTAACTGTTTACCTCGTTTAATCAATCTAAAGTAAGCTTTCTACAAAATTACCCAATTTTCTGGATTATAATAAAGAAAATTATTTGAGCTTTTGTATAAAAGACCAAAAGATGTCAGAAAAGTCAGAGATTTTAATGCTGTAGATTTCATATCTAATGAAAAACTGTCAACTGAGGGATTGTGACTGATGCTGTAATGCTACTAAAGTTTACAAGATGAAATCAAAAGGCCTAATCATCAATTTCTGTTGTTAGTTATCTTAAAATAATGATTTTATACCACTGTTGTCTGTTTTCTGCTGCATTAGCCGATATGCAAATGGCTTTTTTTGGATTCTTCCTTTGCGTGTTTTGTTCCTCTGTGAGTTTTGTTTTGTTTTTTTCTGACGTTCCCAGACCTTCCCCTTGCTTTCTAACCTTCTCTCTTTGTTTCGATCCGTTCCTATATTCCTTCCCCTTCCCCCAGTTTTCCCACCTCTGTGCCGCATCGGGATCGGCTTGTCCCAGCAACCGGCCGTTGTCAGGGCTGCTGACCTCTGACCCCGTCACAGCTGCTCAGCCATCGCATGTCTTCTCAATCCTCTGGTCGCTGCTTGTTCCCGTGACCAGGAGGGTCACACATGGGAGCTGGCGCTGAATTAAACTAAATCACTTTCATTTGGTTCCCCTGGCCAGTTCTCCAAAAGAAGAGGAGAAATGATGGAAGAATAGATGAAGAAAAGAGCAGAAAACAAGAAAGAAGGAGACAAGAAAGAAACAAAAAGCAACACATGAATATGGAAAAAGTAAGGGAGATTTGATGGAGGACACAAAAGAATGAATAAATAAAAAATATAGAAAGAGAAAATTCAGAAAACTGAGGGAAAATAAAAAGAACAAGGATCAAAAACGAAGGAATTAATATTTGGAAATAAAGAGATGCAGGAAGATGTAATAAAGAAAAAGAAATGATTTGAACAAAACAATACATTTGTTCAATAATAAACTAAGTGCAAAAAGATAAAAACCACAGAAAAACAACGAACCAAACACTATATATTAAGTATATGATAAATTAACACAATAAAGACAAAAAGTGAAGGCAAATTAGCAGAAGTTTAAAAGTCATGTTAAAAGTCAGTTTGGGTCCTCAGTCAGCTGCTGGTCATGTTTGTTATTTTTCAGCAGTAAAATCACCCCCGTTTGAATTATTTTTTTCTTCCAGTTTGTTCCGCTTGGTGTTTTATTTCTAATCCAGATTAACTGTCCACGCCTCCATAATGTTACTTTTATGGGACCAAAAAAGTAAACCTCAGCCTCGGTTCGGTTGAAGTGAACTCTGGTGCGGTTTGAATGCGTATGTGAACGCCAAGCAGACCGGAAACCGCTCCAAAAGCAGGAAGTGGACTACAGCGCAGGGCATTCTGGGTAAAAACAGCCTGAGAAGAAAAATGGTCCATGGTATTTTACCAAAGACAAAAGAGTAATCTTACAACAGCTAAAATCTGACGCCACCCCATTTCTGTTTAAATTCCATGAAGAAGAAAGTAGACATCAGTGTCCTCTTCAGAGGTTTTCATGTCATTTCCTTCAGTGGCTCTTGGTGCAGCGCCCCCACAGGTGAGCAGGGGAACAGGTTTTCAAAGGGTTTGGTTCATTTGGCTGTCGTATGATGTCGCCCTGCACATATTGTCAGGTCGACAAGCTGAAGCGAAGCTGCTCTTCACATAAACAACAACAGCTGCGCAGAAGCTTTGCTTACTGAATATCTGAAGCAGCTAGCTTAACTGTGTTCTGGTTTAGGAAGAAAATAAAATGATGGTGCGAGTTAAGCTGGGTGTCCTGGTTCCAGGTGCTGTCCCCGGTGTAACCTGAGCTGAACTTTATTAATAAATAATGAAGCAGTCAGCTCATAAGTCAGACACAGACAGCGTTTTCTGCTTGCTGTCCTCCGGAGAACAGCATCCGACTTCCACAAACAGGCTTCTGGGACCAGAACACAACATTTCCAGAGACTCCCTGGCCTTCTCTCCACTCAGGATTTAGTTTCAGGATTGGTTTCTTTTTGAGTCTAATCGTGTGAAGAACCTCACCAATCATGAATCCTGAATAGTAAGTTTTCCTCTCTGAATGTGATGTGTGACTGGTAAAGTTAGGTGAAAACATTCAGGTCACATATAGACTGGAAGACAAGTCAGAAACTACAGATGTGGATTGTTAAAAATTGTTTTTAGCTGCTAATTTGGGCAGTTTTTAGGAGGCGCATATAGTTTACCATCATTTATGAATGCAGTTTAATTATTTTTATCTAAAGACAATGTGAGTTCATCCTTGGATCAGGACTAGTATTTTTGTCTAGTTTTTAGTGCAGATATCTTAGTAAATTTGAAATAAGATAAAAGTAATTTACAAATAACTTTTCAGTAAGTCATAGGAGCTTGTTTTAAGTCAATAATTCCTTAATATTGATGTAAAAGTACTGTTTCATTGGCAGATTATTTCTCTTACAAGACATTTTTCACACATCATAAGTTCTTCCAAACATGACGACTGCACTGCAAAAACACAAAATCTTACCAAGTGTGTTTGGTCTAGTTTCTAGTGCAAATATCTTAATACACTTGAAATATGACAAGTTAACTTACAAGTAACTTTTTAGCAAGATAAAGATAAAAAAGTACCAGTTCCACTGTAGTTT
Source organism: Poecilia latipinna (assembly GCF_001443285.1). Lineage (NCBI taxonomy): Eukaryota > Metazoa > Chordata > Actinopteri > Cyprinodontiformes > Poeciliidae > Poecilia > Poecilia latipinna. The sequence goes on from NW_015114116.1 coordinate 14,859, forward strand.
CACTTACAACTAGACATTTTCCATGCTATAAGTGAAATAATAATAACAGAAGAAAAAGGTGGAAAAAAACGAAGAGCTGTTAATGCTTTCTGGATGCTCTGTATTTCTGGGTATAAATTGTATCTATGTTATGGGAATTTGGTAAAAATAATTAAACTTTATATCGCACACCTATGTTTTAATGTTTTTAAATGCCTGTGTGTCTCTTCAGTGATTACCTGTTCAAGCTTCTCCTCATCGGTGACTCTGGAGTCGGAAAGTCGTGCCTGCTGCTGCGCTTTGCAGTAAGAACCATTATTCCTATGCCTAGTCCACAAACAGCTGGATATCTGAGAAAACATATACATTTCTATGCGTTTTGACCTTTCATCGACATGAAAACTCAGCTAAATATAACTAAAATTATTTATAAAAACTCCAACCTAAGTGTAGATTTGAGAAAACTCAGTATTTGTGTTTGAGTGGTCAGAGATTTAGGGTCTTGTGCATTACGTTCTGCAACAAATAATGTACAAATATGTCCACATACATGCTTTGACATGATTCCCAGTCGAGATTATTATAGGTTTTAATAACTCTATATTCTAATTTGCTATTATGAAGTAGTCCAACCAATATACCCGTCCTTCCACACGAACGTCCTGTCGCCATCTTTAATTCCTAACAGGAAGTCGCGGTTGTTTGGACGCAATCTGATTGGCGGACGTAGGTTGTAGCTTTGCGCCACACCGCCCCCTATAGGTTTGGTATATTTAAAACACCATTCATGATTGTATTTGTGCAGGTGTAAAGTGAATCAAAACTTTTCTGAAACCGAATCATTGTGTACATTTTCATTTTTTAAAAGATATGGTGGAGATATTCGGTTTTATAAAGATACGGCTATTATTCTATGATGCATAGAAAAAAGTACATTTCTGCCAAAAAAAAAAAAAGTCAGAAACTTTTTGAATTCTGATAATTTCCATATTTTTTTCTAGAAATTTTCTGAAATTGATCTCAAAATTTCAGAGTTTTTGGCAAAAATTTACAATTTTTTTTTCTGCAATTGCCCTAATAAGCTATTGATCATAGCTACGTATCACAAGGCCTTATTGACAGAAAAACAACTCTTCCACTTTAAACTTGGTGCAGGATGACACCTACACTGAGAGCTACATTTCCACCATTGGGGTTGACTTCAAAATCAGGACCATCGACATGGATGGGAAGACTGTGAAGCTGCAGATTGTGAGTTTATAACGTTCCAGCTGCTCTTTGTCTTTAAAAAGTTTATCTATTAAAACAAGCCTGCTAATGTTGTGTGTGAATGACTTCAGTGGGACACTGCAGGTCAAGAGAGGTTTCGAACAATCACCTCCAGCTACTACAGAGGAGCACACGGCATCATCATTGTTTACGATGTAACCGAACAGGTTAGTGAGTGTTTTTACGATGGTGTATTAGGGCCATTGAAGATAAAAAAAATAAAAAACTTTTGCCAAAGAAATTCACAGAAATTTCCTAGAAAAAAAAAAACAAAGAAATTTCTCAGTTTGAAAAATCAAAAAATTGCTGGAAAATACTCAGAAATGTTTTACTTAATTTCAGAAATTTTGTAAAAAAAATAAATAAATAAATAAATAAATAAATAAATAAATAAATAAATAAATAAATAAATAAATAAATAAATAAATAAAAACAGAAATTTAAGTTTGAAAAGTTGCAAATTTTCTTCAGAAAAGACAGATTAAAATTTTATATTTCTGAGTTTCAAAAGTCAAAAATTCTTAACTTTAGGATCACAATATTTCCATTTTTTTTAAAACAATTTCTAAGACTAACCTTAAAAAAACTCTTATTTAGATTTTTAGCAAGATTTTCAACTTTTCAAACTCAGAAATTTTGAAGTTTTTCTCTAGAAAATCTCTGTTTCAACACAAAAACAATTAGACTTTCAAAACTCAGAAAATTTCCGAAAGTCAAAAATGTTTTTAAACTCAGAAATTTCCAAGTTTTTTCTAGAAAGTTTTTTATATTAATCTAAATATTTAGGAGTTTTTCTTGCAAATTTTTGACTTTTCAAACAATTTTTTTTTCAGAAAAAAGATTTTTGACAGAAACGTACTCCTCATTTTCTGTCTACAATGGCCATAATATGACACCATTGAGGTTTTTTGTTTGTTTTTCAAAATATTCAGTGAAACAGGAATTTTTAATATTAACATTGAATCTGTGGATATTTCCTCAGGCGTCCTTCAACAATGTGAAGCAGTGGCTGGACGAAATAGATCGGTACGCCTGCGAGAACGTCTCCAGGCTGCTGGTGGGAAACAAATCGGACCTGGTCAGTAAGAAAGTGGTGGATGCTGCTACAGCTCAGGTAACAAGCAATGTTTCTGCTGTTTGTGTGTTTTCCATATGTCGTATTAAATCCGCAATGTCTGATTGTTACAAAGTGTTTGCAGTTAGAACGGTCATGTCACATTTCATCAGACTTTTTACGTCATTGATGTGAGACATGAGTCATAATTCTGCACCAGAAGGAGTCAGATGCAGTAAATCCAAACGTAAACAATCTCTGAAAATTATAATTATGAAAACAAAGAAGTATGAGGTTATGTATGCATAGTGGAGGACCTGTGATGCTGTGGGCCTGTTTCTCCTCCAAAAGTTCTGGAAACCTTGATCAAGTGAAGTGCATCATAAACTTTTTGAGATATCAGAACATTTCAAAAAGATAGTATTATATAAAATAGACTTTTTTTTCATGCTATAATGTAATTCCCTCATTAAAAATGTAGCTGGAGTGTTGGTTTTATTATTTCATGCACATTTAAGAAATCATTTAATCTCCATGGCAACCATTAATCTGTGCAAAACGCCTGGGGGGACATAGCTCCGCCTTCAAGAAGCTTGGAAATTGGATCTTCTCCTCATAGCTGCAATTTCCAAGCTTCTCAGCTCCTTCAGACTAGCCAGCAGCAATTAGCAAACACCTGGTGGAACTGTGCATCAGCTGAGCTCATTATAGGAGCTACCTCTAAGTGAAACGCTGGTGGAAAAAAAAAAAATTTAAAAATATACTAAAAGGTTGATAGAGGAGCCTCCTGAAGGAGGAGTTTCAGAAAGAGCAGGAGTTTCTTAAAGAGGCAGAGGCCCAATTTCAAGGCTTTAAATTATGAAGTCAAATTTCTTTGAAGTCATATTTAATATACACAGAATTTTTTATAACAACTGAAGGTAACCTGATTGTGCTATAAAATGGCAATATGTGCCTTGAAAATGCATATTACTGCCCCTGTAAGTCAAAATCTGGTGCTCAAGACCTTCTAGTTGGATAATAATACACATTTGCTGGTCAAATCAAAAGAAAAATATTTTCCCCGACATAAATCAACCTTCGTCCATTGACTTCTCAGCTGCCGTTCCTTGAACTATGAGGTGAGCTGGGAAAAAATGAGTCTATTCCTGCTTGAACAAACATATTTATACATGTAAAGGCTTTTAATTTAGATAATCTTTTATCTTATTATTGTCAGGAATGCCAATAAATGTGAATAGAGCTTAAAGATTTAAGACAAAACATAAATACTAATGTTATGGTGCTTGCTTATGGTGTGTTTTGGGGTTTTAAGTTGCTATTATCCTAAATTTGCAACATGTTTGTTCTTTTCCATGTCATTATCAGGATCTGGCCTCTTCTCTGAAGATCCCCTTTCTAGAAACCAGCGCCAAGTGTGCAGACAACGTGGAGAAGGCCTTCCTTACCATGGGTGCCGAGATCCACAAGCGGCTCGCCAGGGAGGGAGGCGGCATGCCGGGGGACTCCACACAGGCCAGAGGTCAGACCACTAAGATCAACAGCGCCCCCGTCTGGCTCGGTGGGGACAAACAGACACAGGAGGCCAATAACTGCTGCTGAGGATCAATTAGATTAACTAATTTCCAGATTGTACCAGATGCAATTGTTGTTATATTTTCTGTTAAAATCAACACCTGGAGCTGTTTGATTAGAAAATATGTTTTGAACATTATTTATTGTAACAAAATGGTATTAATAAAAGTAAAGATAAATAAACAATGACGCTTTAATTGTAATGATAATACCTGCAACAAGTTAAACTGAAAATCTATTGTAGAAAGCAATTACTAATAAAAATTAATGCTTTAAAAAATTGGAAAGTGATTGAAGTTTTTCAAGTTTTCTTTGGAGGGGGTAACATTTCGTTTTAAATCATTTTGTTTTAAAAAATATTTGTAACAAAATAATTTACTGAAAGCATTGATTATTTTGCTCTTTGTATGGGGGGTGATGTAAGTAAACAAGGATGTGTTATTTTTAATTGTAGCATCTGCAACAAGTTAAACTAAACATCTATCACAGAAAGCTACTAATAAAAATAATGTATTAAATAAATAGATACCATGGAACAGTAGCTTTTTATAATATTTCAACAAAACCCCACTTCAAAAATCATTTTTTCCTGACTCTTCAAGTAGTTGACACGCAGAAGTGATTCCATCTAGTGGAGACTTTTGGGAATAAACGCAGTTATTTGTGTACCTGCTGTTTGGCTTATTTTTGATTAAGTTGTAAAATTAATACATGAATCATTCCAGAAATGAAAAAAAAATTAGACTGGCTTCAACAAGCAAATACGTTGCTAACATACTTGCAACTAAAAAGAAAAGAGTGCCTAGATGCCTGGTTGTTGACGTTGTTTGTATATTTCTGTTGTGTTTGAAAAATTAAAGCAAGTTTTACCACCAACTCCTCAGCGGCCATGTCTTTTGTAATTGATTTATTTATTAAAGCGTAAAAAAAATAAAACTGCTCACATTTCACGCCAAATTCTATTTTATGCTTTGTTTTCGAGTCAACCTTGAAATGGCTGAAAACTACATTCCCCAGCGTTAACTTGAATAAAACGTCACCGGAAGTTTGTCTGTTTACAATAAAAGCATTTCCGCATCCTTCCTGGGTCCTTTCCTGTCTACTGCCTATTGGAAGATGGCGGTGCAAATCTCCAAGAAGAGGAAGGTTAGCGGCGTTTTATCCCCTTTCTACTCGCACAGGCAGCGGTATTTTGTTAAAATGGACCCAGACTGAGTGAAACAGACGTGTTTCCCACTGGTTCTGGTGTCATCCGGATCGGTCCAGCTCCGATACGGGGAGGATTGGTCCAGATGCTGCGGCGGTGCTGCGTCCTCATTTAGATAGCTAGCATGGCTCATTTCGCCGGGGCCGCAGTAAAGTTCTGAAATAACTCCCAGTTTCTGTTCCAAGATGTGTGTTCAGACAGCGTAATTGCATTTTAATACGTTTCTCTGACTTGTGTCAGGTCAGTTAGTCTAATGGCGGAATATTTAAAATACAAAAAGCTATTGGCGATTTAGTGAAACACCGTCGTCGTTACATTTTACAGAAAATGTCTGTCTGTATATACATACGCTACAGTTTGAAGTAAAGATACTAAGCTTATGCCAAATAGATACGAGAAATACATAGTTTACATTAAGCTTAATTTGTTTACCAAGCATAACTTGGGACTCTTGTGAGCAAAGCTGACTTGTGAAGCCTGTTATTGTGTGTTTATGGCTAATACTTGAAGATTAAAAACAATCAAATCCAACTGCTATTGTTTTAGTGTGCTTTTTAATATTTGTGCAGTGTTTTTACTCTTATTGTGTCAGATTGTTGGAATAAAATGTCTTACAATCCTGTGCTCCTAATATTGTAAATCATAAGTCATAATTACAATTAATAAAAATGGTAAAACCCAATAGTAAAAGTTTAGAGAGGATTTGTGAGGCTTATTTGCACCAAAGAAAATTAATAGGATTTCATAATTAAAGTTTGGTTCACAATCATGGAAAAGTGCAAATTAAGCCACTGACAGTTGCTTGAGTTCTTAAAAAATGATTCAGTGTTATTTGCTATAGATCAGTGATTTGTTGCAATAAAGAGTTTCAACTATTTAATAGCTGGTTTTTTGTGGGTGTTTTCTATTGAAATGATTCGTTTGTACACTGATCCCTTCTCTGTGATCACCATTAGATTTATGGTCTTAAAATGTAAGCTCTGCAGACAGTTTATCCTTTATAACTATCTGGCAGGCACACTTGCAGAATTTAATATTATACAGGATCCAATATTGTCTGATTTGATATAATTGTGTTTTTTTTTTTTTTTAAACTGCCTTTTTCTCTGTTAGTTCGTCGCAGACGGTATCTTCAAGGCCGAGCTGAACGAGTTCCTGACTCGTGAACTAGCTGAGGACGGCTACTCTGGCGTGGAGGTGCGCGTGACCCCAACCAGGACTGAGATCATCATCCTGGCCACAAGGTGATTAACTCTCCTTCAGCATATCTGTAACTCTTCCTTTGGTTTGCCGTCAGTTGTTGGGCCCGTCACCATTACCAATTTTACTGGACGATAAATTGTCCAATTAGTGTTTGTTATGAACGGCAATATTGTGTTTTGACCAATTTCAAATAGTTTATTGATAATGATGGTGGCTTAATATTCCCATGTTTTCCTTCATAAGGATTAATAAACTTTAATTTTGTACATAACACTCCACACTGCAACTAGAGGCACCTTAAATATCCAAAATGAAAAACAACCAAAAATAAATAAAAAGGAAAAAACACACAACTGAAATCATAAATAAAATGGATTATGACCTCTCTAAACAGAACTGCCTTTTAAAAAATATTAATAATCAGAATGGAGTTTATTTTAATCTGTAATGTGATTAATTGCTTGTTGTGACATGGCTATTTGTTGTTGCTTGTTGATACCTCCTTTTATAATCTACTGTACTAAGGTAGAGTGGAGAGATTACATAATTTCTCTTCGTGTGTCCAGGATTTGTTTGAGCAGATTATTTTAAAAATTCATGATATTCTTTGGTGTCATCAGAGATTACGACTCGCTTTGGATTTGTAGAGAGACCATTTAGTTAACCAAGCTGTACTCTTTTTGTTTGCAATTAACCTGCTGATAACCAAGAAGAAATCATCTAATTTTAATCACAATTGTTGTTTTTAACCTCCAAATACACATTTATTACAGCACTAATGATGCAGGTGTCCCAGTCCAGTAGAAAACTGTACCGGACCAAGAGGATGTTTGGTTACTTCTGTCTATGGCACATTTTGAAACATTTTCTTCTCTGTTTTCAGGACCCAGAATGTTCTGGGAGAAAAGGGCCGTCGGATCAGAGAGCTGACCGCTGTGGTCCAGAAGCGGTTCGGCTTCCCTGAGGGCAGCGTGGAGGTGAGCCGAGCAGAACGACCTTCGCTGAGGTCAGGGATGACTGAGTCCAGTCGTCCAGAACTTCTGTCCTGGATGCTCAGTCAAATGGTTTAATGTTCTGGCCCGGTACTGAGACAGTCAGTTGCAAAATGGCAGCTCTGGATTACTGGACTTGGATCATTTAAAACAGAAGAAGCATTATTAGGAATCAATCTCTACTATTTAGAAAGGATATTTGCATTTTTCTTAAAGGGGCGGTATCGTGTTAAATCAACTTTCCTGAGGTTTAGTCCCTCATCACAGACATAACTGAATTCTTCCTTTGAATTTTTTGATGCATGTTGGAGAAATCATTTAGACTCCATGGCAACCATTCAGCTGTGAAAAACGCCTTGGTGGACCTAGCCCCGCCTTCGAGGCGCAGCTCCTCCTCTTATGTAGTTTACAAGTTTCTGAGCTTCCACCTCACAGAGCAGTCCTCCACCGATATTCCCCCTCAGCTCCTTCAGACTAGCCAGCAGCAATTATCAAACACCTGGTGGAACTACTTCTCAAAAACCTGGTAAAAACGTTGTTAAACGTTTAATAGAGGAGCCAAACAGTGATGACTTCCTGAAGGAGGAGTTTCAGAAACAGCAGGAGGTTTTCCAGAGGCCCAAGTTCAAGGCGTTAAATTACAAAGTCAAATTTGTCATATTTGATATAACAGCTGAAGGAAACAGTTAATTGATGGTGCTGCAAAGTGGCACAATGTGCCTGAAAAACACATAGTCCTGCCCCTTTAAAGCATCTAAAGTTTTTCTAATCACTGATTCCCCTTCTGTGATGATTCGATGACGAGACGGAACAGGAGCCTCTCTGGTTCTGCAGGTTGCCGGTTCAGAACCACGTTCTGTGGTTCTGCTCCAGTTCCTCAGACCCAGGGTTCCTTTTCACGTGAAGACACTGAGGCATTTGTCTGAGAAGGGCAGAAATCAGTTTCACAACTAGGAGCTTATTTACATAAATCTGTGCCTTTAATTTAACTATTCCAACTGAGTGTAGACTTTTTAATTTATGTAGTTTACGTGTGATGTTTAACTACGTTTGAACTGTTTCTTTTTTCAGTTGTATGCTGAGAAAGTTGCCACCCGTGGTCTTTGTGCCATCGCCCAGGCTGAGTCTCTGCGCTACAAGCTGCTGGGAGGCCTGGCAGTGCGAAGGTAAGCAGAACACTGCGCTCCGAAAGCAGGAAGTGGATTACAGCACAGGGCATTCTGGGTTAAAACAACCAAAACAACCCAGAAATGATTTTGCAGAAGATGAAAGAGAAATCCTAAACCCGTTAAAATCTGACTCTACTCCGTCTTTAACATTTTCTGAGGAGGGAAGTTGAGCTCAGTGTCTTCAATAGAGGTTTTTGTTGTTTCCTTCAGTAGTTCAGGACTATCGGCTGTGAAAACATCGTCCAGGACGATGGAGGAGCTGATTAAAAATACTCATTTATCTGATTTTGAAACAGATGAACTCAGTTAGAACTGAGTTTTATATATTCCGACTCTGATTGGTTATAAAAACCGACAATTTGACGACTTTAAACGTGCCACTTTATGAGATGAACCCAGATGTCGGTTTACAGGAGACTTTTTACCAATGAACTGAACCTTGTAGTCGTTTTGTAGAACCCAGTTAACCTGGTTTTGGATCAGTTCAGGCTGTTCTGCTGAGCTTCAGGTTTTAATCCTCTAAACATTTTAATTGTTAAATGTTTGCTCAGCTTCGGTCCCTTCAGTGATGAGACGATGACGAGTCGGAACTGGTCTCTGTCTGGTTCTGGTGGCTGGTTCTGATCCACGTTCTGTGGTTCTGCTCTGGTCCAGCAGAACAGCGAGGCTTTTTCGGTTGAAGACATCGAGGCATTTGTCTGAGAAGGGTGTGAATATTATTTCAGTAATCAATTATTCTGACAGTTAATTGGATTAAAAAAATCTGACTGCAGATTTTTAGACATTAGAAATGCGTCAAAAAGACGAACATAAATAAATTACTATTGTTTTGTTGCCTGAAATGCAATAATGTATATATATGTTTTTGCACAGTTTTATTTACTGCTCTGAATATGTTGTTCTTTTAGAAAATGACCTTTTTTTGAGTCTACATAATCCAGTTCAAATATGTTTTACTAAATTAGTTGATGATCATTTCATTAATTGATTAATCCAATTGATAATTTGCTGGAGTTGTTAAATTAAAGCTAATACTTTTGTGTTGTTGCTAATTCAGTTAGCGGTTCAAACCTGGCTGCTCTTATTCCAAATTTGCAATGAAATTCCTGAAAATGATTCAGTTTTCATGCTTTTTCTGAGACCCAGTTGTTACAAACCAGATTTTTCCGTGGTTTATTTGCTTTCAGGGCTTGCTACGGCGTTCTGAGATTCATCATGGAGAGCGGCGCCAAGGGCTGCGAGGTCGTGGTCTCCGGGAAGCTGAGGGGTCAGAGGGCAAAGTCCATGAAGTTTGTGGACGGCCTGATGATCCACAGCGGAGACCCCGTCAACTATTACGTCGACACGGCGGTTCGCCATGTCCTGCTGAGGCAGGGTGAGTACCGGCACGTTTCCTGTCCCTCCAGGCTGATGAAACAAACCAGATGATTTCACTTTGGTGTTTTCAAGGTTTGGAAAGTGCTTGATTTCTGCAGAAGGTCCTTGAAAGTTGTTGGTATCCAAACTGCAAGCTTCACTAATTGATATTTTTATTGATGGTTTTGCATGCAAACATACTGGGGCGTAATAATGTTAACATGAAGTTAACATGTTAACCGTTAACTTCAAGATGTGTGTTTTCAGGAACAAAGAGCACGCAGATTTTTCTTCTGTAATTTTTTGTGAATATTCTCTTTAAACATTTAATTCGTGTTTTGTTCTCAGACCAGTCAGGTGTGTCAGCCATGTGAAAGAGACATTCCAAAACATAATTTGTTTTAATTTATCTTGTCACTGCTATAAAATGTAGAATACTATCACAAGACTTCATGAATAACAGTAAATGAGATATGATGGTGAATTGAAACTCTGCTTTCAGTTCATTTGTGGTGTTTTTAACTCCAAAGTGGTGCTGGAAAAGTTTCCTTGCCTTGAAACTGGTTGAATTTTACTGCAGTAAAAGTCAAAATGAGTTGTTGGTTTCAGTGAGACGAGCAAACCCTGAGTTGTTGTTTTTCTGTTCTGTAGGTGTGCTGGGCATCAAGGTGAAGATCATGCTGCCCTGGGACCCCAGCGGTAAGATTGGCCCCAAGAAGCCGCTGCCCGACCACGTCAGCATCGTGGAGCCCAAGGAGGAGAACCTGCCCACCACACCCACGTCGGAGCAGAAGGGGGCCAAGCCCGAGGTGCCCGTCATGCCCCAGGGAGTTGCTGTACCCACCGCATAAGAGGGTAAGAAGAGCCGGAGGATTCTTATGTGCAGTTTTAATTATTAAAGAATTTGATTTTCTTCATCGTTCAAGAAAAAAAAAACATGTGGGAGCTAAGGCTAGCTTTTAGTTTATGCAGAAATAATAAAAGCGTCCTGCATGATTTCTGGGTCCTGTCAGTGCCAGGTGACTGAAAAATGGCTCCCACTGTAGTAATATGGCAACATTTAATGATTTTACAGAGATGAGTTGATCAGGACTGCATTAACTGTATTTAATCTATTGACGATCTGGTAGAAAAAAGGCACATTCTGCAGAATTTTCATTTAACCACTTAAATGAAAATGCATTAAAAAATAAAATTAAAGGTAATTAAATTGCTTTTTAAAGAAGAAAAACGTTTTATTCTCTAAAATGCAGTAAAAGCATTTCTTTAGTCAGAACCAGGTGAAGCTAAAACTACACCACTTGAGGAGTTTTGGCTAAAACATAATTACAGAGATTTTTTTTATTATCTTGAATGTAAAATATATATGCATTTATAACCAAATTCTAAATTAGTTAACGGTTATTTTAATAATCGATTCATTGCATTTAATCGTTTGAGCCCTGAAGTAATCAGCTGAACTTGGGAAATTAAAGATGGTATTAAATGTCTCCACTAAGAGGAGCTAATAATAAAATGATGCATAAACAGAGATTTTCTTCTGTTTCAGACCTCTGGAGAAAATAAAAACATTTCTGAAAAGCTGAATTGACAAGCGGAAACACAAACGAATCCATAAATCTGTTTCAGACAGAAAAAGTCCAATCGGTAGTTCAAATTAAAACCGAGTTTTAAGAAAAATGTTTGTATTTTTCTTAGTATTTGTTTGTGTCCCTTCAATGATGAGACGATGACGAGTCGGAACTGGTCTCTGTCTGGTTCTGGTTGTGACCGGTTCAGTTTCACGTTCTGTGGTTCTGCTCCGGTCCATCAGACCAGTGAGGTTGTTTCAGTTGAAGACATCGAGGCATTTGTCTGAGAAGGGCTGAAAACGCACAAAAAATGGTCACCGTGTTGAAAATGTGCAAAATTGGAGACATTTCTGTACAAAACTGTAGAAAACTGAGAAGTTTAGAATTTACTGAACTGTTAATTATTTTATTAATGTAATATGTTAAGTGAAACTGGTTTTAATTTAGATTTTTTTTGCTTTTGCAGGTTTTTAACCGTTCTACTGGATGGATTGAAGACTCTGGCATTTTTGTGTACAAAACAATAAAATCTGGAAAATACACTTTTTGAGTTTTGGATTTTCTTTCTTTCAAAACTTTAGCATTTCAGTGGGGCTGAAAACGCATCAACATTATAAGCGTTACATATCAGCTGACATCAGTAATTGTTGAGTAGGTTTTTGTTTGTTTTAAATATGTGAAATGCTACCAAACTTGTGCCATTTGTCTGTTGATCCAGTTTTTTTTTCCTCTTTGTATTCCACGTCTTTTTATATTTGCTTTTTACACAAAAACATATCCACATTTACTACTGTTAAACGGCTATCACTGTTGAGACGAACATAACACTGACAGCTGGTTTAGAAAGAAAAAAAGCAAAGCCGATCATTTTAAGCAGTTATGACAGTCACGGTGGCAAAAAGTTCAACTGCTACAGCGTAAGTTACTCGACAGGCTGTTGCTAGGTAACCAAAGAACGAGTGAGTTGCTAGGTAACCAAACTAATACGGTTAAAAGCCTTAACTGTGCAAATGTCACCCAAAATGCTGTGCGGTTCAGGTTCAGTGAATATTCTGTTACCGCGATATACTCTTGATTTACTGTCTCGCCCTACTTCTCAGGTGTAAAATTAAAAAATATGAAAAGACTCGCACGTCCAGCTTCATCTGGTGCTGAAAATATGTTTAGATACAACTCGACATATATTAGTTAGTGGTAGGGATATAAAGAATAATATGAGGTGGTCTTTTGGTAAACCACTTCAGTAAAGCTGCTCTGCTCTGAAGAAGTTGATAAAAACAATAAAGAGCATGTGGGTGTGGCTGGAGGTAAATAGTTTGGCTAAAACAGCAAGACATTTGAGAGGAGAGTTGAGATGCTTCACTTGGTTTTAATTTGTTACATCGTTAAGTTGGTAAAATAGCTTCTGAACAAAATCAGTGGTGGTACCTGTGAACTTTTCTTGGTGGAGATTAATACATCTACACCCCATGGAACAGCTGATCAAGAATAATTAAGCAAGTAGTATTTTTAACATTACAGAATTGTAGATGTCATACTATGGACTGTAAATAAAAGCCAGATTACCTTGAGAGAACCAGGAATTAATTACAACATTGCTCCTCATATGCCGTTACAACTGCTCCTAGCGTTGAACTAAGAAATTGTTGTTGTGCAGTTCTATCAGGTATTTGCTAAATGCTGCTGCTGCTAGTTTGAAGGGCCTGAGTGGGGAAATCTTATTGCTGTTTAAATTTATGATGAACACTCGTAGTTTTCATTGTACATTTATAAATATAGGAATGAAAAATATACCTTTAAGTGACATTTTATTCTGAAGTGCATTAATTTGATCAGTTTGTGAAATATAGTGCTCCATATTTTAGTAATAGAAAATGTAGCTTTTAATTACAAATTAACACTAGTAAAAAATAAAAACTTAGTGTCCATTCAAGTGTAATTTTTGTGCATCTTGTCTGCTCCGTGTCTTTTTGTTATGTTAAATATTTATTTAGATTTATGAGTAAATCTTAGTAACCTAGTTGCTAAATGTTCATTTGTCTGCTGAGATACTCTTCAGACCGGTTTCTAAAAATGCAGCAGAGTGAGACATCTTCCCAGCGTTCCAAAGCTTATGGTTGGATCCGGGTTAGGCCACGCCCCCCAGCTGCTACCTGCTCCACTCCTCGGTCCCACCTGAACTTTCAGAGGACCAAGATGAGTCTACCGGACTACAAATCGACTGGTAAACAATCTTCATCTGCGCTATCGGTAAGAAATCTGACTCATCGCGTTGATTTGTTTCAGTGTTGTGTTGTGTTGTGCAGCTGAAAGCTGCGGGAAAGTTTCACCTGTCAGAGGAACAGGTGTCTGGAAGTTCAGGTCGGATCGCATATGGGTGTCAATATTTATATTAGTTTGTGCAAAGTGACGCGTTTGGGTGCAAATTTTACAGTATTTGTAGTGTAGATTACCAGTTATTGATAAATTTGTTTGGTGATTTACTGAGATGCCCTGATTGCTGGACCCACAGATAATATCTGACTTTGAGTTGGCGTTGTCTCGCGAAGTCAAATGAGAACAAGTTTGTCGACTTTTGTGAGGCTTTACTGCAATTCAAGCAAAGTTGAATAAATAAGCTACCAATAATACTCAAGTTAAACGACTTTTGTTGCTTAAATTGATCAAATGAACTTCTTAGAGTGGTTCATTTTCAGTCGATATAATCCTGCACTGAAGGCTGTTTCTTTGCAGATTTAAGTTTGACAGAGATCAATATAGTTGTGGCGCACTGACTACGCAGTCTTACAGATTTACAGAGCTAAAAGACAAATACCGTCTATGGGTTTTCCAAATCTGGTCTTTATGGTCTAAAATTATTAAACTGAAGAGCACAAAAACATTCAGAGTATTTCACTTTGTTATTATTGATTAAACTCGTTAAAGATCTGAAATAAGCATAAGAATGATTTGAACCACCGAGCTGTATGGAAAGCCACATGTGCCTCAATTTAAAAAGGATATTTACACAGGAAAATTTTAAGAACA
>NW_015114116.1:32511-39369 GCF_001443285.1 Poecilia latipinna
TACTTTGTGGTCACGTGCTGCAGAATGTCATGAACTTGTTTTTTCTTTCCACCTTGCAAATCCATGCAAAGTGGAAAGAAAATACTTTTTCTTATTGTGTCCCCTTGCAATAAATGTGCAAGTAAACTCTGGTTTATTTTGTGTACAGTCATAGGAGTTGCCTTTCCATTGACCTTAAAACTACTAAAAATGGAATTAGTTTAATAAAAACCTGTCAGTGGAAACACGTTTTTGTATCACAAGTAACATAATCAATAACTGGATGTTACTACTGGCAGAAAAAATGAAGACGACAGGAAGTAATTTGAGGCTGATGGTATATTTATTAATAATTTGTCACATGAACAAACGTATTCACATGTGATTTTAATGGGAACACTGCAATTGCAAAATTGTGTTTTTCAGACATTAGCAGAATATCAGTACATTTTGGAAACAGCTGGTGACAACTAGCTGCGTTTAAAGTCCTCATTGAAAACGTGTTTATGGGTTTTTAACAATATGGTGCAAGAAAATAGTCGAAAATGTATCTGACAGTTGGGTGTTCATGGTTGTTTTTCTAGTTTCCTTCAAAGGAAAAATAAAGGTAGCAGGAGACTGGACTGCACATGACTATCAGCAGGCACGAGGCTCCATAGCCAAACCTACCAGTAGGTGGCGGTATTACCCCGTTAATGTAAATAAAAATAGTGTAAATAGTTTGGATGTCTCTGTTATTTCTTTACCGACATAAGACGAAGCTAACTCACAAGTAACTTTGCAGAGAAATAAGTACTAGCAGATTATTGCACTTATAATAATCCGCCAGCCATGTTCAAAGTGAAAAAAATCTGCCATTTTTCTTCAATATTAAGACATTTTGACTTAAAACAAGCTCTTATAGCTTGTTGAAAAGTTAGTTATGTCTTATTTCAAGTAAAGTAGGATATTTGGACGAGAAACTGCTTTTCAATACAGGAAGCAATAATATTGATAACAAAAATATTTTACTATATATTTGATTCAAATTTTAACTACATTCACCAATTTAATTATTTCATTGAGTAATAAGTGAAGAACTTTAGAATGTTTCATTATTTATATGAGACATATGTTTCCAGTTTTATTAAATTGATCACATAACTATAATAAGTTATTTGTGGATTTATGTCACTCTGACACTTTTATTGCCATATTATCTGGAGCCTGTTGTAAGGAGAAAACGAAAAGAAAATGATTGAGTTGTTTTTAGAAGCAGCTGAGACCCAAATGGAAGCATGAAAAGGTGTAAAATGTTAATTTTAATCTCGCTCAATGCATCATAAATCCACATTCTTATCTTCAGGGCACTGAATTTATTCTGCCTGGTTGTTTTAAAACTCTTTGATTGTTTTCCTCCCTCAGCACTCCTCTGTGGTTCAGCTAAATGTCGGGGGTCACCTGTTCAGCACCACACTGAGCACGCTCAGAAGACACCCAGACTCCAAGGTGGCGGAGCTGTTCGGCTCGCAGCCCAAAGTCAGTACCGACGCTCAGGGACGCCTCTTCATCGACCGCGACGGTTCCCACTTTGGAGCCATTCTGGAGTTCCTGAGGTCGGAGAAGCTGCCGACGGAAAACATCCGGGAGGTCTGAGGCGCACACGATGAAGAGTTGCTTTTAAATCGCTCTGTAATAGGGCTGCAACGATTAATCAAATTAATCAGTTATTGGAATAATGATCCACTTATTTAGTAATGAATTAATCGTTAATTGGAGTGTACAGACTCAAAATAGGGTAAATAGGGAACAACAAACTCAGAGCAGCAATTGAGTTAAAAATGTACAGAAAATATAAACATTTTGCATTTAGGATAAACAAAAACATCTTTTTCTGTAGATATTTTCTACCCACATCTCCTTAAGTGACAGTTTTAGCTTGTGTGTGTGTGTGTGTGTGTGTGTGTGTATGAGCACAATGTGGTGGTAAGCTTGTGAGGTGAAACGTATTTTTTAGTTGTTTTTTAGGCTCTAATAGTTTTCTAGGCCGTTATTTAACTGGTCGAACGGGAAATTGGGAGGAGAGAGAAGGAAATAGCAGCAGCAGATTCCCCAGGACTGGGAATTAAACCCAGGTTGACAAACAAAACCTAAGTTACATCATAAACAAAACATAATTTGCAGTTTGTTGTAAAGCTTTTTTATAGCAGCAGACGACTCATGAGCTCAACAACACAAAAGCTTTATCTTTATTACAAAGTATTCATCCAAGAATCGATTTCTTCCTGTAATAGAAATTTTCTCATTAAATTCTGTTTTCATGGATTGTTCTTCTTTGTTCCCTTTTCTACAGTTTTTTATCTTAAATTGCACTGTTTTGTTAAGTTTGTTATATGATCTTGAATCCGTTATTCTAAATAATACAAAGATCACACAGTAGCTTTTATCTTTGATAAAACCTGTTTGTTTCTTATAACAAACAAACCAGATATAACAAGTTTGGGCTTCTTCAGGGTCCGAACTGAAAAGGTCCAAACGTGTTAAATCAGCTTTATGTTTGGTATAAAAACAGAATTTATCAAAGAAAAAAGGTAAATGGACTGAACTTATGAAGGGCCCTGCTAGTCATGTTGGCCACTCAAAGTGCTTCACACTGCAGTTGCATTTACACACCGACATGCAGGTTGGGGGGCAGCTTGCCACTAAGTGCCCCGCCCCAGGGCAACTCAGCATGTGGCTGAGGAAGCTGGAATCGAACTTACAACCTTCTGGTCACAAGACGACCACTCACCCTCAGAGCCACAGCCGCCCTGAAAAGGCCACCGCATGATCCTTTTGCTAATCTGTTTTAAAATTTGGTTTTAAACAGCATAACAAACAGCAATTCAGTGCAAAGGCTGACACAGCGGTTATTTGTGAAAAACTGGAGCAGAGGTGCCAGCAGCAGTGTGATTGCAGGGGTTCCCCCAGTGAATTATAGGCCTTGCGGCCCACCATGCTTCACTAGCCCCTCTGCCAGGCTAAGCCTTTGTTGTTTATGTTTTTAGGAAGATAAAAAACAAAAAAAAGGTCTCACAGAGCAGCCCTCTCCCACTCAACTCCTTCAGACTAGCCAGCAGCAATTAGCAAACACCTGGTGGAACTGAACATCAGCTGAGCTCATTAGGAGCTACTTCTCAGTGAAACGCTGGTAAAAATGTTGTCAAGAGGTTAATAGAGGAACCATGTTGTGAGGACTTCCCGAAGGCAAAGTTTCAGAACGAGCAGGATTTTTTAAAGAGACAGCGACCCAATTTCAAGGTGTTCAGCTACAACAAAAGCGAAGATAGTTACTCCATTGAGCTATAAAATGGCACTATGTGCCTGGAAAACACATAATTCTGCCCCTTTAAATGAAAAATCTGCAAAATCATCAGAATAATCGATAAATGAATCGATAACTATATAGCCGTTAGCTCCAGCCCTGCATTGTAACCCGTGTGTGTGTTCAGGTGTATACAGAGGCGGTCCACTACAACATCAAGCCGCTGATGAAACGTCTGGAGGAGACGCCTGAGCTGTTTGGGGAACTGGTGGGGAGACAGCAGTTCCTCTCCAGGGTCCCGCACTACAAAGAAAACATCGAGGTCAGCTACTTCCTGGTTTCTCATCTCCTTTTATCCCAGAACCAGTTTCCTGCTTACTTCATTTTGTTTCTGATGTAGAAAAATGAAAGTTTACATTTACAACAACCTCAGTCAAGTGGTTCCTAACATCACAGGTAGATGAATGACAAAACAAGAAACAAAATTAAGTTTGATATAAACCAATAATAATAAAAACAATAGTAAAATTTGGCAGTAAAGTAATAAAATAGTATGAATGAAAACCAAGACACACTTAATTTCAGCTGCAGCAATTTTCTCAAAACTTGAGTCAATTAAGTACTAATTCCCCGCCTTTTTTAAACTGTTTATAAATTAGGAGCAAGGCAGCGCTACTGCCTGTAGCTTATTTATTGTTGCCATAGAAACTCCATAGCAACTCTTATGAGAGCTAGTTAGGAAAGAGTATTCTACTTTATTCTGTTCTAGTGCATTTAATTAATAAAAGAACTAAGTCAGATTTTTATGCAACTAAAAAAATGAACTTACAATTAGCTACACATCAGCAAGAAGCCCTTATAAATGTTAAAATCTTCTGTTAGGTTCTGATCCGTATTGCCAGAGCGGAGGCAGTGGCCGCGCGCCGCTCCACCATCCTCATCTGCGTCATGCGGACGGAGGACGACCTGGGTTTCTATGACAACGCCGTAAACAGCCTGGAGGCCGGAAAGGAGTCTGCGGTGACGTTCGGGCCGTGGAAGGCCGAGCCGTCCGTCAGAGACCTGCTGGACTGCGTGAAGATGGACATCGAGAGTCGCGGCTACAACGTTAGCATCGAGGCTTACGTGCCCGAGCGCAGCTTCCTGTCCAAGAGCTACGACTTCTTCTACAAACTCACCTTCACCTGGTGGTGACGAAGCGCCCGCGGAGCTGTCTGTGGGTTCAAACTGAACGACTGCACTTTATTGCTTAATATATAATGAGCTGCACCTTGTGGTTTTCTTACGGAATAATGTTCAATCGAAATAAAATACACCGATCTTTTTTTAAAGGGGACCTGTTATGCAAAATTTACTTTTCTTCTTTATTTCTTTTTTTTAATTCAATGTTTGTCTTTAATGCTGCTAAAACCACCCAAAGAGGGGTTTTTTGGAAAAAGCTAATGTGTTTTTTTTTTTTTTTTTTTTTTTTTTTTGTTTTGTTTTTTTTTTGTTTGTTTTTTTTGGTGTCTGGAAAATAAGCCATTAAAAACAACAACAACAACAAAAACCCTCCTGATTGTTAAAGTTGCAGTATGTAACTTTTATAAAATATATGATTTTTAAATATTTGTTAAAACTATCACCATGTCTTGACATGATATGAGACACATGATGTGCTAAAAGATCCATCTTCCACCTTCTTTCTGAGCTATTAGCATCTGAAGAAATGCACTTCTCCCGACCAAAAATAACTAATCAGAGCCAGTAGGAAGGTCTTAGCGTTGTAAATCAGACTCATGAACGTGCTGCTAAATGTACTAATGGCGGAGAAACAACTTACTGTTACAGGAAAACTGTTCATGCTAACTAGCCTTAACATTCACAACAAGATCTGCTGATGGGGAGCTGTACTGTAGCACAGAACGAGATGCTCTGATTGGTTGTTTCTGGTTAGCACTGGGAGAAGGCTTAGAAGCTTGATTTTTTTTTGACAGATTATCTTTCTCATACTCTCAAGATATAGTGACACTTTCAACAGATATTTTAAAATATATATTTTTTATAAAAGTTACATGGCAACAGCACTGTGCTGTTACCTAGCAACCCAAGCTGAGATCCAGCATGTTTGGTCAGCTGGTTTACCACTGACAAAGACAATCGTTTTTTTTTTGTCGACTTATCATTCAGAAACGACTTTCTGCATTCTTGTTGGTTGTGCAGGAGGCTCCACTTCTGCCATTCAAAGGTGTACGGTTGTATAATTGTGCAGTCATTTTCATGTGCAAGTGTAAATGTTGAGTTTACAAAAGGGCGTGGCTAGATAAGCAGCTTATTTGGATTTAAAGTGACAAGAGGTCCTAAAACAGCTAAAAATAATTTTGTGATGATGTGATGAACATGTTTTGTGTAGGCCATAGATTTATCCTAACCTTTTCAAGGAAGCATAATAGGTCACTTTTAAGTTGGGCAATATTCGTGCAAAGTGTTTTATGTCTGTCGTTTTAACGTCAAGCCTACAGTCATCCTCTTCAAAATGTGTCGCTGACGTCACACAGCTGTTTATTTCATCGCTTTGAACATTTTCACAGCTTTCTGAGGGGATTTCACTGTCTGCAGACAATACTGCGTCAAACCCTCGACACTGGGCAATCCGCAGCTCACTCACAGATGAACCAAAATGTGTGAAGAGGCAAAAGATGAATCGTAAGCAGAGCAGCAGCCCCGGCGTCGGCCACGTAACATTTAAAAGCTGCCAAACCACATCCTGTCAGGATGAGAGGGGCAGAAATCTGCTGGTGTCCAACGGGGCATTGAATGCACCGCCTTAATTCTAGAACAAGACGTCGTGTCCTGTTAAGTGAAAGGGGAAATCACAGAGTCTGAATGTAATGTTGATTCAAACGTTTCAGTGGAGGAAATAAATATATTCTGGTGTCTCTTCTGCTGATTTAACTTCTTAGAAACAGTTAACAACAATGAATGCACAGGCTTTAAAAAACACATAGACACTTTGACTAAGAATAAGCGTCATAAAAAAAGTTTTACTTTCCAGTTGAAATGCCACCAGTGGAAAATCCTGGACTGTTTGTAAAAAAAAAAAAAAAAGAAAAGGAAAGAGCATTTTCATGTAAAAGAATCTGTAAATGTGTTTCATGTAATCAAATTAAGTCTATCCAAGCAGATATATTAACTTTATTAAGGTGTCGTGCTAAACAAACAGAAGTAAAGTAAGTTTGACAAACTTAATTTGAATACATGCAACAATTGAAGGCAATTTTTTAAACCTGGAGCTACATGCTCTTTTTTCAAAGAGCGGTGTCCTTTGTCATGTGGGGTAAAATCACAAAGTCAAAAGTTTTTGTGAACTGGGGAAAAAAAAGCAAATAAAATAATTTATTTTTTTCCATCATAGATCAAAAACTGGAAAGGATATTCCACATTAGCTGTATTAAATCAAGTTTAATATAAAAATAAATCAAGTTTTTTGGATTTCATTGAACAAATTTATTTGTAGTTATAAAAACAGGATTTGATATATTCATTGTTACATAAATAAATAACTGTTCTGGATGCAGTAAAGTTGCCTTTTCTGTGAATGATTCTGGAGAGACATA
>NW_015114116.1:42887-53487 GCF_001443285.1 Poecilia latipinna
CACACACATACAACATACACCATACACCCAATATTATAGGTCAAATCAAGTTTCCGCAGAGCAGGCGTGGTGCCGGCTAGATACAGTGTTTTCACCACAACGTGTCACAATTACACTTCCTAGAACAAAGGAAGAATAGAGGCAGAAAAGATGCAAACGACAGCATTTCACACCTCAGACCAGAAGCAACGCTTGAGTAACAACAACAAAAGAGATCAGAAGATTTTTTTATTTTTTATTTCAGTATAAGAAATGCCAGTTCTACCAACATCCTGTAACATCTCTGGGCAATAACAGACTTTCCAAAGACAACCAAAGGTCAACAGTTAAAACAGTTCTTAAGTCTCTTTTATTGTCTGTTTTATCGTAAGAAAGCAAATAAACTAATGTAAAATATTCATTGTAAAGTGGTGTTGTGTTAGAGAAATGTGAAAATCCTAACATATAAAATTATATTCTGTCCAATATTAACAGAATCTGTTTGATAAGATCTAATCTTCACTGATCACAAAGATGCTTCAGACGAGTCAGACGTGTAAAAGTACAGTAAAACCTCAGATGCTGCAATACGACTAATGTCACAATTCATAACAAAAGTTTTAATATACTCAGTTATTTATCTGAGATTTAAGGTGATGGGCTTCCACAAAGTAGTGCATGATTAAAAAGTGGAACAAGAAAAAAAATTAAAAAGTTTTTGTACAAATAAAAGCTGAAAAGTGTGGCGTGCTTTTGTTTTCAGCCCTTCTCAATCCATTTTTTAAAATGCTCCTTCACTGTAATTACAGCTGCAGATCTTTAGGATTGCATCTCCAGCTTTGCTCATCTAGAAACTAAATTTTTTCTTCTGTCTTTGTAAAATAGCTCCAGTTCAATCAAACTGAATGAAAAGTGTCTGAAAACAAAAATATTCAAGTCTTGCTACAGATTCTTTTGTTGGATTTTGCTCTTGTTGTAAATTCAGGGTTGTAATCCTTTAAAAATATTTTTTTTTCCAATCTTAAATAGGTTTTATTTCAGTAAATTCCTGTTTATGCTGAAGAAGTGTTCCCACAGCATGATGGAGCCACAGCCGTGTTCCAATGTGGGGATGGTGAGTTAAGGATGATGTGTTGCTCCTAGTTTTTGTTTACTTTAATTCATATAGTTTAAAAAACTGTCATCTTCCTGTTTCCCAAAGATACGTTGGGCCATCTAACAGTTAAGTGTGACATAAAACAAAGCAAATATACAAATCAAAAATATCATTTTACCGTTATCCTACTGTCAGGTGTCAAAGCGTTCACCGTCAAATGAAGGAAAATAAAAGTGTGAAAATTATTTCTCAAAGCCAAATTGATGCTGACGAGCATTTATTTATTTTTATTTTAATATATTTGCATTTGATGGACTCTGGGCAGAGATTTGTTTAGAATAGTAAGATGATACTTTGCTCACTGCACTGCAAAAACACACAATCTTTTCTAGTTTCTATTGCAAATATCTTAGTACAGTTGAAATACAACAAAACTAACTGACAAGTAACTTTTCAGTAATACCTTTTAGTAAATTATTTCATTGTATAGATTTTTATAAAGTACTAGATCCACTGACAAATAATTTCACTAAACAAGACATGTAAACATTTGCCAGTTGCTGGGTTGCTAGGTAACGGGGCTGGGCTTGGCTGTGGTTGCTAGGTAATGGGGCTGGGCTTGGCTGTGGTTGCTAGGTAACGGTGCAGTGGATCTAAAACCTTTTCATGAATTTTAAGATATTATCGACTTAAATTAAGCTGCTATATCTTTCTGAAAAGTTGCCTCTAAGTTAGTTTTCTCTCATTTCAAGTGTACTAAGATATTTGAACCAGAAACTAGATGGTGATATTTTGTGTTTTTGCAGAGTGTGTCTCAAACGCTGAGCTAAAACATGTGTGTGTGTGTGTGTGTGTGTGTGTGTGTGTGTGTGTGTGTGTGTGTGTGTGTGCGTGTGTGTGTGTGTGTGTGTGTGTGTGTGATTGTCACATAGAGGATGCTGTCCCCTGCTGGCCGGCAGGCTGCAGATGATGCTGCCGTCCCGTTCGCTTCAGGTTCACACAGGAAGTGCAGAACTGCTTTCTCAAGAGTTTTTGTTGCAGAATAGCTGAGAGGCGACCAGAGCGGCAGTGCAGAGGTGGAATCAAGAACATGATGGGGTTACAAGTCTTTATCCGACTCCTGCCGCTCACATGTCTGCTCCAAACGGGTAGGATTCTTCATTTTGGTCTCATCTGATCGGGTTTTATGGTCTGGGTTGGTTTTTTATTAAGAGTATTTAAAGGTTTTGCAAATGGACTAAACTTCTGTTACATCCTAAATGTACAGATGTATTTTTCTTATATTTGTTTTAATTTATTATTCTAATATTAAATGTTGTGTTTTTATTATAATTAGTAGCAATAAAGGCACCAGTCTGTGTGTCAGTGTATATGCTACAAAACACAAACTCTTGCCAAGTTTTTGTTGCTCTAGTTTCTAGTTCAAATATCTTATTGCACTTGAAATAAGACAAAACTAACTTACAAATAAGTTTTTCACAAGATATAGGAGCTAGTTTGAAGCCAATCATTTCTTAATATTGATTAAAACAAAGCATATTTTGATGGCAAATTTTGTCACTTATAACATGGAAAAATGTCATGACTGAAATAATCTGCCAGAACTTACCTTATAATAATAAGATATTTACATGCCAAAGTATTAGGGCCATACTAAGAAAAAACAGAAAAAAGTCACAATATTATGACTTTATTCTTGAAATATTGTGACACAGAATGGCTCTAATATTCAATTATACATTTGCAGGAGAAGCTAGACAAAAATACTTATGATTTTGTGATTTTTCAGTGTACAACATGTTTCATACTGCAAAAACACAAAATCTTACTTAGTATTTTTGTTCTAGTTTCTACTGCAAATATCTTACAAATAACTTACAAGTAACATTTTAGCCAGATATAGGAGTTTGTTTTCTGTAAATAATTTCTTACTATTGATTTTTAAAAAAAAGTACTAGGTCAACTGGCAGATTATTTAATTTATGATAATAAATTTTCCCATCTTATAAGTTAAATAATTTGCAAGTGGAACTGGAACTTTTTAAAATCAATATTAAGAAATTATTGACTGACATATTGGAAATTACTGGCTCCTACATATTTCTGAAAAGTTACTTATAAGTTAGTTTTGTCTTATTTCAAGTGCACAAATATCTTGCACAAGATATTGGACAAAATATTTTTGTCAAATCTATAGTAAGATTTTCTGTTTTTGCAGTGCACTTAATGAATTGAGTTACTTCATTAAATTAATTTTCTGATTTAATGTACTTTATTTTCTAAGATCATTAATTTAAGTTATCTTCCTTTAAGAGGACATGACAGAAACTCCTGGCGTAACGCTGCTTCCTGTTTTGCCTCCAGGTGTGAGGAGTGTGAAGGATTCGGTGTTTGTTTACAGCAGAATCGGAGACGTCGCCCTGCTGCCCTGCACCAAATTCACCTCCGCCGGCTGCTCCTCCATCACCTGGACCTTCTTCAGAGGCGGCCGGGTCCGTTACACCGAGGAGGTGACCGGAGGGCGGGTCAACCTCGACTCGGACAAATCCAACAGAACCGCCGTTGCGTCCAACTGCTCCCTCGTCCTCAGCGACCTCACCATGGAAGACGCGGGTTCGTACGTGTGTCTGGAGAACAAGGAGGCGGTCACCGACGTCTACCTGTCGCTGCTGAGCGTCAGCTTGGGCTCGCCGATCACAGATCTCCGGCCTGGAGGGAACCTCTTCCTCACCTGCATCCTCTTCACCTACTACGACGCGGGCAGCTGCAAGCCGTACTCCAACGTGTTCAGGGTCAACTGGCTGGATGAGGACGGAAAGCAGCTGCACAAAGACGACAGAAGGTTCATGAGAGTGAAACATGTTACAAAGATCAATGCTGGGCTGAAACCATTAATCGGATTACACTGCAAAACACAAAATCTTACCAAGTACTTTTGGTTTAGTTTCTAGTCTAAATATCTTAGTTCAATTAAAATAAGACAAAACTAACTTACAAGTAACTTTTCAGCAAGATAAAGATAAAAAAAAGTTTTAAATCCACTGGCAGATTATTTCAGTTACAAGTGGCAGTTCAATTGTAATAAGTGAACAATTATTTTTCAATAATTATTTAATTATTGACTATAAAAGCTCTTATAACTTTTTTGAAAAGTTACTTGTAAGTTACTTTTGTCTCATTTCAAATGTATAGAGGTATTTGCACTAGAAACCTGACCAAAAATACTTGGTAAGATTTTGTGTTTTTTCGGGTTGGTGTTCAAACCATACTTGCGTAAATGTTTTACCAAGTATTTTTGGTCTAGTTTCTAGTATAAACATTGTAGTAAACTTGAAATGAGACCAAACTGACTTACAAGTAACTTTTCAGGAAGATACATGAGCTTGTTTTAAGCTAATATTAATTAAAAAATACTAGTTCCACTGAGAACAACAAGGGAAAAAGTCTTTTTATAGGTGAAAAAATCAGCTAGTAGAACTAGTACTTTTTAAAAAAATTGATATCAAGGAATTATTATTTTTTTAAATAAGCCCCAAATCTTGCTGAAAAGTTATTTGTTACTAGAAACTAGACAAAAATACTTGGTAAGATTTTGTGTTTTTACAGTGTAATCTTGATGAATCCATTATTGAAATAATCATTAACTAATTTTGTATCAGATTCATCATTAACTGAATTACACAGACTCAAAAAAAAAAGCCATCTGATGACAAAACAACACACTCAGGGCCAAAACTGTGCAAAAAACAGACACATTTTGAATTTAAAATAAGACAATCCTTGCAAATATTTCATAGTTTTCTCTCCACCTTGTCTGGCTTAAGTTACTGTACCGTCTACATAGGGTTGGCAGTTAGCACATTTTAGGTAAATCGTTTAAAAACAGAAGAGCAGAGGCCCCAGTATCGACCCTTGTGGTTCACCTAGATTACGTTTTTGTATTGCAGATTTGACACCATTTATTTTAACACACCAATGTCTAGAGTCAAGGTTAGACTTGGACCAGATTAATGCTTGCTGAGAGAAATTTAGTTGTTTCAGTTTCATCAGAAGTACTTTGTGGTTTAAAGTGTGAAAAAGAGAGAACATAGCTAATGTAATGTTTTTACTTCACTAATCAGCTTCACTGTTCGACACCTCTGCATAGACAGGGTTATTCTACTTGTCTTTGAGTGAAACCATAATTTTCCTGTTGATGACCCAGTTTGGGCCGAGCTTCTGCTGACGGACAGATGCCTCTAATTTCACTCTAAGCAATGTTTCCCAGTGTTATAGATGCTCTGTGCTCCAATAAACCTCATCCAAATGACTATATTACCTCCTTTATGCACCATCAAGTGCTGGTTGGTAACTAACTGCATTTCCACTGTAGGTGTATGCAAATCTTTGTCTATATCACTGGTGCCCAAAGTCGGTCCTGTAGGGCCGGCATCCTGCATGTTTTAGTTCTCTCCCTGGTTTAACGCACCTGGATCAAATAATGGCCCATTAGAAGGCTTAAGAAGAACACCTACATGCTGAAAAGGTTGTTACTACCACCAGGAAGAGAACTAAAACATGCAGGATGCCGGCCCTCCAGGACTGACTTTGGACACCCCTGGTCTATATTCTGCTAATGTCAAAACCTCCACAATTTCGCAATTGCGGTGTTTCCATTAAATAAGAAATTAAATTATTATCACATGTAAACAAGGTTGCGAGATGAATTATTAAAAGTCCTGGCAGCAAAGCATGTAAACAGTTTATGATATATATTCATAATTCAGCCATGGCGCCAGCGTTCATCATCTATCGGCCATCAGATAAAATGGCCGCCGCCACACTGGGAGCGGCTACGTATGCTGTGTTTAGGGGGAATTGTAGTCGGCAGTTTTACAAATGTTGTATGGATTAAACACGTCTTTTTTTTAACTGTGTGATGCTGTGAACTGCACATTGTCCGAAAAACAAAGCAAAACAAATACTATTATCCTCCTACAACTTCCTGTCGTTTTCGTTGTTATTTGCGATGTATTAACGGCCGACTGTTGATCACGTGACTCGTCTGACGTGAAAAAAGTTTCCATTAGAGTTTTGAGAAACACATCGATACAGCTGAGAAACCACCTCATCGAGGCGCAAAAACGCTTCTCTCTCTCTTTTTAATCAAAAATGTGAGTTGTTTTTTTTTGGTGAAATTGATGTGTTTTCATTAAGTGAATTTATTTTTGTACTTCCAATACGGGCATTGTTATAGTTAATGGAAACGCAGAAAGCAGTGGATCAATGCTAACATGGTGAGATAGCTAGTTTAGCTTCAAATTCCGTCTTGAGATTTTATTTGTAGTTTCTCAACTCTACCTCAAAAATGTTGTTTTGATTTGCTCTCAAATGATAATTATTAAAGGTTTCCACCACAGAAGTCATTTCCAGCTAAAATCTGAAGATACAAAGCAGCATTCATGCTAAAAGAAAGTAATATTTATTGAATAGTGACTAAAAGTGAGAAAAAAAATCTAAAAGTTGATGTTTCTTTAGATATTTTTGAAGCATTGTCTGTGGGTTTTTGAAAGGGATCCCCAGCCTAAAGCTAATGGTGACTAACTCATTTAAAAGCTTTCACTGTAAAAATTATCAAATATTTTTGTCTAGTTTCTAGCACAAATATCATAGTAAACTTTAAATAAGACAAAGTCTTATTTACGTTGAGTAATAAAATGTTACATTTAACATCATACATTAACAAAAGTATCAAAAAATTCCTTTACAATATTAGCACCACAAGATCTGTGATTTTGATTGAAAAAACCACAAAAGCAATCATAAAATTTATTCATATTTTAACAGTTTAATGGGCTTTATAAATACATACAACCGGCCCTTTAAGAACATTCAGATTTTTGATATGGCCCAAAATGAAACTGACTCTGACGCCCTGCGCTAGACCTATTCAAAGTGTTGGATGATAAGATACAATCTATGCTGAAGACCTTATTATACAGAATATAAAATATGTATTTTGTTGCTGTGCAGGTACAAGCTGACTGAAAACACTCGGTGCAATGTCACTCTACGCATAAAGCTGCAAGCGGAGGACAACGACAGGAAGTGGAGCTGTCAGGTGGACACCACAAAGAACAATAAAGTTACATTTCTGAACTTCAGATCCTCCTTTCTGTTTCAAAATGCCCACACGGACCAGACTGTGAAGCTGCCAGTCACAGAGGAGTGTCGTGCAGAGCTGCCCATCAGCCGGATCGTTCTGTGTGCGGTTCTGCCGCTCATGGTGTGCATCGTGGGATTCTTCACATGGAAATCAGAGCACAAGAGAGCAAAGACCTCAGCTGCTGTCATCGAGCTGCAGGATGTTTACTGACAGACTGTACTGAACCATTTGCTGCAAAGAAACTGTAAAATGCAGAATGGGTCTTTGACAGTCCACCTAAAGTGAAGAAAATAGACAACTGTCCCTTGACACACTGTAAGAACACAATTTTACCAAGTATTTTTTGTGTGGTTTATCTGAAATAAGACAAAGCCGACATACAAGTAACTTTTCAGCAAGATTTAGGAGCTTGTTTTCAATCAATAATTATTGAATATTGATGAAAAAGTTCTAGTTCCACTGGCAGATTATTACAAATGGGCGCAAAACTTTGTAGAAAAAAAACACAATTTCACAATTGTGGGATTTACATTTAATAGATGCAATTAAAATCATGTTTCTTTAAGTTTGTCCAGGCTATAAATCATAAAAAAAACATTTTACAACATCATTCTCCTACCACTTCCTGTCACTTTCTTTGTCTTTTCCACCAGTAGTAACATCTGGCTGTTGATCACATTTTGATACAACCATAAAACAATCTCATTCTAGCTGAACATTTTTTTGAAATAGCCAAGTTTCCGTTAAGTGAATATATTTTTGTAATTCCAATTTGCACAATTTTATGGTCAAGGTAAACACATCTACTCATAACAACACATTTTCCCACGTTGTTAGTGAAATAATCTGCCAGTAGAATTTGTACTTTTTGTAAACGGTCAAGAATTATTCACTTAAAACAAGCTCCTATATCTTACTGAAAAGTTACTTGTACCTTGGCTTTGTCTTATTTCAAGTGTAATAAAATATTTGCACCGGAAACTAAACAAAAATACTTGGTAAGATTTTGCAGCTGTTTGACACACATTGTGCTTCAGTTAGATTATCTTAGAGGAAAATGTTTGCTTATTAAAATGTTAACCTTGCAAACGAGCTGCAGATATTTCAAGATTTCTTTTTCTCCATGCAGCTTTAATTGATTTAAAGTCAAGCTGTTCTCATTTGGAATAACTCTCATTTTAGTGTCACCTCCTCTTAGTTCTCATATCAAACTTTTTACTTGACGCTGTTACTTTGCTGCTCCTGCATTAAAGTAACACTGAAGTGCAGAAGCATTAGTGTTGCAGCAAATAAATAGGAAAGCGCTGCACTACTTTGCAAAAGTAGTCATACTCCAGAAGCTTTTTCATATTGTTTAATGCTACAGTCACAAACTTTAATGTATTTCATCTGGATTTTATGTAACAGACCAACAAAAAGTAGAAAGAAAGTAATAATAAAAATCATAAGCGTGCTGTGCATTTGCATCCTTACTCTACCTCTAAATAAAATCAATTGCAAGTTTAATTCAGTAAATCAGTACATTGTGTAACTCCAGCTGTTTGGTAAATGCCTCAGAGGTTTGTTTATATATTTAATTAATATTTATGTCCTATTATAACAGCTGAAACTAATACATATCCTGCAGAGCATAATGCTACAGTACGTTAGATCCTAAACATGTTATTTTAAAGAATGACTATCTTATTTTCTTGATTGATTAATTTGGTTTATTTTAGCTGAATCAACGAGAATTTGCAGTAAAATAATTTGAAATAAAGAAATACTTAATTGGAACAGTGATTTTTTTCAAAATCTCTTTCTCTTTCTTACTGTTTATTCAATGTCACATGCTGTTCTTATTTTTTAAATTATGTAAAGCACCTTGAAATGCCTTGCTGCTGAAATGTGCATGCAAATAAAATTTGATTGATTGATTGATTGATTGATTGATTGATTGATCGATTGATTGATTTTATTCATTCTTCCACACAATTTTGGCTGATTTTTGGTTATTTAAATATCAACATGAAATTGGTTAATTAAAACAAATATTTGTTAGAAAACTTGATAAATAAAATGGGTACACCTAATTCTTTCAATAAACATTAAACAATCTGTAAATAACAATTTATTAAAAGATATAAATCGACATAAATATGTACATAAAGTGAAAGCGTAATTTACAAAAGGAAACTGAACATTACATTCACGTTCCACTCTGGTAGTATGAGTTCTTACGGAAACCTGAAAGGGACAATTCTGTGTTGTTGGTGTGAAACATCAGCTAGCTGCTTTAGCTAGAACATGGCAGCACATTTGAAAAAACGAGTTTATGAGGAATTTTCCAAAGTTGTTCAGGTCAGCACAAGATGTCGTTTGTTTTTCTCGCTTCTTGTTCAGTTATAAACCAAACCGTAAAAACGGGGAAATATGCCGACAAGATAACTAGCTGGTTAGCTAACGTAGCATAGCAACATTCAACCAGACTCAGTCAAAACTCACTTTATAACGGTTACTGTGCTCTTTGGATCGTTTTAATCGGTTCAAATATAATATTTGGAATTGATTTCAGTCTATCATGTTTCAATTATAGCCTGAGTTCCGGACTGAGCCAGTTAGCCCTCCTTAACTAGCAGCTAGTTTATAAATACAAACTGACACAAATTACGTGTATAATCTGTTCTGACAGGTTAAATTTATCGGTCGTTGAAAGCAGATAAGAAAATACAAACCACGTTTTAATGTGACGTTTTGAAGCGAAGTAAAAAAAAAAAAGCATGACTTTTCATGTTTTTAAACTCTGTAAAACATGGCTTGCATTTGTATTCAGCCCCACTGAGTCAATATCGTAGAGTCACATTTTGTGGGATTATACCTGCAGGTTTTGTGGTGTATACATCTCTACAACTAAAAACATATTTGCACATTACTCTTTGCAAAAATAACAAGAGTTCCGTCAGTTGAAATGAAATATTGCCTGAGTTTAAAATGCTTTGCGTCATTAGAAGGAGAATAAAATAAAAACCCAGCAAAAAACATTAAATCACAGTGACATGTTTAATAACTGAATACGATTCATGATGTTACAGTTGTTATTTATCAAATTTGGCTGTAAACAAATGTTTTCTTTAGCAGTGATTTAAAAAGGGACTCAGTGTTTCAGCAGTTTTGTAGTTTTCTGGACGTTTGTAGTAAAGGAACATAAAAACTGAATGTTGCTTGTGGTTGTGGGGATGCAGCGTAGGCTGCAACCAGAAATCTGAGCTGATTGACTTTTTATTCAGTCCTGTGAAGACACTGTTGCAGTAGTCAATGCGACTAATTAAATGCATGGATGAGTTTCTCTAGATCTTGCTGGGACTTTCGTACTTTAATCCTGGAAATGTTCTTCAGGTGGT
>NW_015114116.1:57502-87080 GCF_001443285.1 Poecilia latipinna
CATATTTGGATGTCATATCTGTGTTTATAGGTTTGAACTATTTTAATTTCTACAGATTTCTACAGATGTAATTATTCAGTGTGAATAATTACATCCTGTCTTTGATGTTATATAGGTGGCTAAAATATTAATTAAATAAATCAAAATGATAATAATCCCTGCAGATTCCTCATGAAGAAGCTCCAGCCAAGAAGCTGCGCCTGTCCAAGCCCAGTAAATCCGCAGCGCTGCACATCGACCTCTGCAAAGCCGCCAGCGCCACCGACGCGCTGCAGTACCTGCTGGAGTTCGCACGCAAACCGGTGGAGGCGGAGAGCGTGGAGGGCGTGATCCGGATCCTGCTGGAGCATTACTACAAGGTGAAGCAACACCACAGGTTCACACACAGCCACCAGGTTTTGGAGACTGTATGTGGTAATAATTCCCTGTTTTGTTTCTCGTTTAGGAGACTGATAACTCAGTGAGGCTGAAGATCGCTTCTCTTCTGGGTTTGCTGTCCAAAACAAACGGCTTCAGCCCCGACTGCGTCGTGGACGACGTCATTAACACGCTTGGAAATGAGAGTAAGACCCGTTCCACTCAAGTAAGAGTAGCACTGCTTCAACATGTTCTGACTGGAGTAAACGTAAAATGTCCAAGAGATTACTCAAGTAAAAGTAAAAAAGTAAAAAACTACTGAGTAACTGGTGAAAACATCAGTCATTTAATATTTAAATATTACATAATGAGGGGGTTAAAATACAAAGTCATATGGAGAGTTTGGTCTTTGAAATATGGAAGAGGATTAGTGCCATTAAAATAAAAAGAAAGAAAAAAGAATTGATGTTTTTTTTTTTTTTTACCATACTCCTGACTTTTGATCTTAGACGATTAGTCACAGTTTCTGAGAACATTGTCAGAAATCTGAGATTAAAGTCAGAAATCTGAGATTAAAATTCACATTTTGAGATTAAAGTCAGAATTAAGTAAAAAATCTGAGATTAAAGTCTGGTTATTTTTTTATCGGTGTTATTCATCCTCTTTCATATTTAAAGACCCAAATGAAAATAATTCACATAAATAACATAATGACAAAATAATAAAATCAGGCAAGATATACTTTTTTTTTCCAAATCAGTTTTTTTAAATAGGTGTGTCTCTGTGGATTTTTGGTTAAAATGTTTGTTTTTCATTCACTGGGTAGAAAATCCAGAAATGTTACTCTAGTAGGAGTAGAAATACTTCATAATAAAATTACTCCTAAAAGTATTTTTTTCCAGAAACAGTTATTCTAGTAAACGTAGCTATTCCCAGCTGCAGATCCAGATCTGATGACGGTTTCTGAAATGTCTCCAGAATCCCACCAGGTTCTGGCTCAGCTGCTGGAATCCCTGCTGGTGATCGGAGGCCAGCTGCCAGAGAGTCCGGCTGTCAGGCGGCGGCTCGTCCAGGTGGCCTGCAAGGTGAAACTCTGCCGGGGTAAAATCAGGGCGTCGCCGTGGGGAAGCCAGGCGGCGCCATCTTGAACGCCTTCTTGTTTCTCCTCTGCAGCTTCTCTCCGATACGAACTTCGGGGTGAGGAACAAATGTCTGCAGCTGCTGGGGTTCCTGGGAACCGTGGAAACGCCTCTGACCAAAGACGGCGAGGGACCGAGCTCATCGCTAGGTCCGAAACATCCGACCAAACATCCGACCGTACATAAGACTGTACATCCGACCGTCTGTCTGTTCATCCCTCTATATTTTGCGCCTTCAGTTCGTTACTGTAGAAAAGCTCAGATATTAATTATTGATAAATTTTTCTCGTTATTCTTTAAAAATGAAATAATCGTATGAAAATGTTCCCATGAATAATTTTCAGCAACTCTGACCAGCATCATAATTTTAGTTTAATTTATTTCTGCTGCTGTGACACAACCCTTGACAATCGTCACCTAGAAAGAAAATTACGGGCGCCGTTGTGTTGCTAAATGTTCTTAAGTGTCTGCTGTGTGGATCTGCAGGAGGAGTCCGGGACGTCCAGAGTATCATCAGTACCTACTTCTCAGACCAGGACCCCAGAGTGCGCACTGCAGCGCTCAAAGCCATGGTACAACCAGCCACGGAAATAAACTCTCCGTTCAGTTTCACCGTTAAATCGATGCTTTTTTCGTCTCATTTTTAATTAACTTTTTTTTTTTTACTTGTTTTCCAGCTGCAGCTTCATGAGAGAGGAATGAAGATTCATCAGATCATTTATGAACAGGTGCTCACGGATAAACAAAACATAAACAAACAGCAATATTTAGACGTTTAAGTGAATCCTGTTACACAATCAGTAAAAAATACAAGGATTTTGTTATAAGTACACATATCTAATTCAGCCGTTAACAGGTGGCTGATTGATTTATAAAACTGTTGGGAAGGTGTAGCTACTCGGAGTGGCTGAGTCCAGTTGGAGCAGGAACCAATAAAATCTCCAGGTTTTTAAGAAAAAAGATAAAGTGTCTGGACAGAAAACCTACAGAAATAAACAAAGGAAATGAACGACAGATGGTTGGAAACTGTTGAATCCAAATGTGATGCACTTTGACTCTCCTGTCTCAGATTTAATTAGAAACTTTAATAATCGATCAGCTGCTGCAGAAGACAGATGTTGGTGTTTTTTGTGTTTGCAGGCCTGCAGGCTGCTGTCTGACGACTATGAGCAGGTCCGCTCTGCCGCTGTTCAGATGGTCTGGGTGCTCAGCCAACTCTACCCAGAAAGGTGAGGAAACCATAACAGTTGCTCTGAATCACAGGTGTCAAACTCGAGGTGCAGGGGCCACATCTGGCCCACTGTAGCTTTTTATGTGGTCCTCTAGACTCCAGGAGTTTTTATGGTCTAGTTTCTATTGTAAATATCCGATTACACTTGAAATAAGACAAAACAAACTGACAAGAAACTTTTCAGCAACATATGGGAGGTTCGATTAAAAAAGTTCTGATTCCACTAGCAGATTATTTCACTTATAACAAGACATTTTCTTCGTGTTGTAAATTAAATAATCTGCCAATGAAATTTGAACTTTTTCAGTTATTTACTTAAAACAATCGCCTGTATTTTGCTGAATTGCTGCGTATTTCAGGTGTACGAACATATTTAAAATAAAAACCAGACAAAAAACTTGGTAAGATTTTGTGCTGTTGTGGTGAAGAGCCTTCAAAATGACAGGTGTGTGCTTCAAGATGAGTTTTTTTCAGTGAAATCAAATCAGTTTTTATTTATTTATTGTCAAATTACATCAATCAGTCCCTCCAGTTTTTCATGATTTCACAAATTCTCGTGAAATCAACAGATCCAAGTACTTTTTCTCACTAATGCATAACACAGTCAACTCAGTTAGTATTTTAAAAATGTAAGTTTATTACAAATTATCTGCAAAAAAGGTCAAACATCGTGTTTAAGTGGTGCCTACTCCCGCCTGCAGGTGGCGATGTTTCTTACTTTTACTTGCCTCAGCCTCCCCTGACGTCAAGTTATAGTCCAAACAGTCATGTTGACAGTCACATGTCAGAAAGCTTTTTGGAAAATTGTCAAATATTTTCCACATATTGAGTGATTTTGAATGCGAAGAATTAAAAAACTCATGAAATCAAGAAGTGACTGCTCAGTGTTAATGTTTTAACAGTTTATTAATGAGTTTTTTCAGTATACTCTGGCACAAGAATATGTGTAAGAACATTTATGATCTTGTTTTGGCCAATTCAAATAAGTTTGACCCTCCTGATCTAAATCAACAGCAGTGGAAATTTTAGATCATTAAGGATTATTTAATAAAAAGAGAGAAACTGAGACACACATGAGAGGATTTGTCAAATTTAATTGAGTCTGAGCTGAACTCTTCGAATCAGGGGAAATTTTTAATGTATTTCCTGCTGTGCTTGTCAGCATTGTGCCCATCCCATCGTCCAATGAGGAGATCCGGCTGGTTGACGACGCGTTTGGGAAGATCAGTCACATGGTGAGCGACGGTTCCTGGATGGTTCGGGTGCAGGCCACGAAAACCCTGGTGAGGAAATCAAAACGATTCAGTCATTGCATATGTTGGACCCGTGAATTTTAACGGCGGATGTTTAACGTCGGCGTCTCAGGGGTCCATGCTGCAGGTCAGCCCTCACTTTCTGGAGCAGACGCTGGATAAGAAGCTCATGTCGGATCTCAGAGTGAGTACGTCCGGGTTTGCTCTCTGCTCTCACCTGAATAAATCTGATGTGTTTGTTTCTTTTGACCTTTCTGCGTTCAGAGGAAGCGCACGGCTCACGAACGAGCCAAAGAGCTCTTCGCATCCGGGGAGTTCTCCTCTGGCAGGAAGTGGGCCGACGACGCCCCCAAAGAGAGACTGGACACCAACACCGTCAACCTCATCGCCTCGGGGGCCTGCGGCGCGTTCGTCCACGGCCTCGAGGACGAGATGTTTGGTATCTGTCAAATCAGTTTGAGTTTTTGTGTGTAAATTTGGCCCCTCTTTTGTTCTAGATTTGAATTTTAAAGGGGGCCTATAATCCAAAATTCAAATTTTGCACATTTTTATGCTTCCATTTCGGTCTCTATTGCTTTAGAAAACACTCAGACGGTTTTTGGTTTCTGGATAACGAGCCGTTTCAAACATTTCCCAATTAAGTTGCATTCGGCGGGTACTGCAGCGTTACGCAGCAACCCCAGCCAGACCAGCCTGTTACCTAGCAACCCAAGCTAAGCTTCAGCATGTTTGGTCAGCTGGTTTTACCCTGTATGCTCTGTACAATGGCTGCTGGAAAAGATAAGTGTTTTTTGTTAACCTACCATTCATGCTGTAGTCAGCTTCCTGGTTTTGGAGCGGTCTCCGGTTTATTCTAATACTTTGGAGCCAATTCAGTAATCCTTTTCCCTGATCCTCTTCTCACGTTGAGTCTTTTTGCTTTGTGCTGGAACATATTTGACTCTGACTCGTGTTTTCTCTTCATTTCCACCTCAGAGGTTCGCATTGCTGCAGTGGAGGCTCTGTGCCAGCTCGCCCGCTCGTCTCCCAGCTTTGCCGAAAAGTGCCTCGATTTCCTCGTCGACATGTTTAACGATGAGATCGAGGAAGTCAGGCTGCAGTCCATCCACGTGCTGAGGGAAATCTCGACCCACATAACTCTCAGGGAGGACCAGCTGGACACCGTGCTGGCCGTCCTGGAGGTCGGGAGGGACAACCTGAGTGTTTTGTTTTTAGCTGTGAGTAAAGATGCTGATGAGGTTTGTTTCCAGGACTCGTCTCGGGACATCAGGGAAGCTCTGCATGAGCTGCTCTGTTACACCAACGTCTCCACCAAGGAGTGCATCCAGCTGGCGCTGCTGGAGCTGCTGAAGAACCTCAACAAATATCCCACCGACCGCAACTCCGTCTGGAAGTAAGACTTTATGCTAAACATTCTGCACAACTGGAAGGTTTGGTAAAAAAAGATTCTATTTCCTTAAATTAGTGACAGTCCTTTAAAGCTGCAGTCTGTAACTTTTATAAAGAATATAATTTTGACATATTTGTGAAAAGTGTCACCATGTTGTGACAACAGACAGATAATGTTTGAAGAGATGCACCACTCCTCACCTGAAACAACCAATCAGAGCCAGGAGGAGGGCCTTAGCGCTGTCAGTCAACCTCATGTACTCGCTGCTAAATGTGCTAATGGAAGAGAAACAACTTGTTGCTTCAGGAAAACCGTTTATTCTGTGTTATCGGTGGCTATACTAGCTAGCCTGAACATTCATGATCGACTGTGCTAAACGCAGCATAGCAGAGAGTAACGGGGGGTGAGCAGCACCACAAGGATGGGTGATTGACAGCACTAAAACCCGCCTCCTGGAACAGATTGGTTGTTTCTAGATAGCCCTGGGAGAAGATTTGCTTGGTTGATTTTTTTTTTTTTTTTATGCATTTATTTTTTCACAGATTCTCTGTTTTATATCAAACTGTCACAACAGTTTCAAAAACCATGTCACAATATCTTTATTAATAAAAGTTACATATTGCAGCTTTAATAAAACTTACCTGAATCAGTAACTCTGCAAAAGTCATTTGGAAATTTGAAAAAAGTAACCTTCAGATTTTTTCTAAAGTAAATCTTTACAGAGTCATTTTTATAAGTTGTAAAATAATGGCCTGTAAATTCTGCGGCATTTCAGGGAGGATCCTATTGTTTCTGGAAAATAGTCCAGCAGTTTATTTACTAATTATTATTAAATTAACTCCATTATGTTTCCAGTAAGGTTATAAACTTACGTTCATGTTTAACTGTGTCCTTGGTTTGTTTTTAATCTGCTTTCCTTCACACAGATGTTTGAAGTTTCTTGGATCTCGCCACCCAACACTCGTGTTGCCGCTGGTTCCTGAGCTGCTCAGCACTCATCCGTACTTCGACACACCGGAGCCTGACATGGACGACCCAGCCTGTATCTTTCCTACCCCGGAAAATTATTTAAAGGGGCAGTAATACGTAAAATCGACCTTTTTTAGCTTTACATCGTGTTGTAATGTTACGCCTTTATCAAAAACACGCCTGGAGTGTTTCTTTGATTCTTTCATGCATGTTTGCGAAATCCTTTCATCTCCATGGCAACCGTACAGCTGTGCAGAACCTGCGGGTGCACTTAGCCCCGCCTTCAGGCCTCACAGAGTAGCACTCCCCCACTCAGCTCCTTCAGACTAGCCAGCAGAAATTAGTAAACACCTGGTGGGACTGAACATCAGCTGAGCTCATTATGCAACCTACCTCTCAGTACCACGCTGGTCAAAACGTTAAAGGGTTAAAAAAGGAGCCATGTTGTGACTTTCTGACAGCAAAGTTTCTTAAAGAGACAGAGGCCTGATTTCAAGGTGATAAAACAGGAAGTTAAAAAAAAAGTCATTTGTGATATGAAATGGCTGTTTGTGCTCAGAAAACGCATAGCTCTGCCCCTTTAATGTGAATAAAAAGCATAGAGGAACAGAAACCAGCGTGGTAATAGTTAAATGTACTTCTTTATGAGAAGACAGTTTAGTTTTTGAATACTTTCCTCATTTTTACATTTTCTGCCTCTGCAGAGCGGTCACAGTGTTTTCTATGCAGGTTTATGTCACAGAGTTGATCTGAGTGAAATCTGTTTGTCCGTCCTGACTCCTGTGATTGATCTCAGACATTGCGGTTCTGGTTTTGGTGTTCAACGCCGCCAAGTCGTGTCCCACCATGCCGGCGCTGTTCTCTGACCACACCTTCAGGCACTACGCCTACCTGAGGGACAGCCTGTCGCACCTCGTCCCCCCACTCAGGGTGAGAACACACACCTGGGAAATGACGACAAACAGCCTAACAGTTGGCTCTGTTTTCATGCAAATCACCTCGCATTAGGTTTTATTTAAAACTTTTTTAAGGCTGTGGTAGTTGTGAACCTTTAGTTCCCATAAAAATGCAAATAAACAAACAATCCAATTAATTTTTAAAGTAATAAAATCAACATTTAATTGCCTAAAATGCAACAACAGCATTCCTCTAATGTATGCTTATTAATTTAATGATCTGAAGCTAAAAGTATGATGCTTGAGGAGTTTTGGGTAGAACATAGTTACACAAAAAAAGTTTTTTTATCTTCAATGCAAAATGCAAATATTTTTTGTACAGTTTTGGCTTAATTGGTGCTCTGGATGTGGTGTTCTTTCAGCAAGTGATTTTTTGTCTGTATACTCTTGTTAATGATTAATTGATTACTAAATTAGTTGTAGATTAATCAGGACTGCTCCGATTAATCGTGTCAGTCCTATGTGGAACTAGAATTTGTACTAAATGAGCCATTTCCTGTAACTGTTTGCTTCAGCTGCCGGGCAGAAAGCAGGTTTACAGTCTCGACTCCGTGGACTCAGGATGCGGTTCTGGTTCGGTGGAGTCGGCCAAACTCTTCCTCCAGCAAAGCCTCAACAGGGTCAGCACCATCCAGAACTTGGAAACACCTGGAGCGCAGGACCTGTTGAACTTCACAATACGGTAAACATCGCACTGGAAGTAGGACAGGAGTTAATAAAGTTAAATGTTAAAAAAATTGGTCAAACTCTGAAAATGCTTTAAAAAAAAGTCTTAGCATCACTTTGTTGAGGAGAAAACTGCTAAAGTGTCTAAACATTCATAAAAGTACCATTAAAAAGTGCTGCAGTGAGGCAGTGTTTCGGTCTGGAGTTGCTCAAATGAAACATTCAGAAACATGTCAATAAAGGAGGTCATCTGAATTTTTGTTATTGTTTTGCAATAATCTAATAATTTTTGTTATTGTTTTGCAATAATCTAATAACGATTAGATTATTGCTTTTACTTCCTGTTTTCACAGATGCATGTAAACAGGACAAAGTTAAGATTTATTAACCTCAGTTATTAAGAGGGTTCAACAAATATACAAAATAATAATCTATAGTCATCTATAGAGTTTAATTTAACCCCATAGACAATCTTTGAGATTCACTTAAACATGTTTCGATTAATAGTTTTAGATTAAAATTAGCTCCATTCGATTAATTTTAGTGTTGTAGTTTGGCCGCCATCCAGCAGAGGGAGCCGCTGGTCAAAAGCGGAGCCGTTGAAACAGACACAAAGATGGCGGCGGGGTCACGTAAAGCTAAAGTAAAACCATCCAAGCAGAGTCCGGTTAGGGATGGAAAATGCATTTTATGCGGCTCTGATGTGAAATATAAACACTCAATAAGTTCCTTATGTCATCACCTCTGACAGCGCTCAGTCAGCCGAGCTGCAAAATGAAGCAGGGTCAACTTTCCTGCTAAAATTAGCCAACGGTGATGATGTGACAGAAAAAAATTAACACGATGGAAAACAAACATGACGACAATAATACGGTTGATTTTGAGGGCTGTCATGACTTATTGGACTTCATGGAGAAAAGTGATAACATTCCTTCAAGAGCAACTACAGACTTCTGCATGAGTTTAGTATTAAGTGTTTCACATATTTGATTATTTGCATCTTTTTCTATTCAGCAAACGATTTTCTATTTGTCAGTATTTAACCCTGCCGACAAATATTTCTTTAATATGTGCTTATTTTTAAAAATTCAGCATATTACAAAGAACCTTCATGTTACAGAAAGACTGTTGTCCCAAAAGAAAACCCATTTTTTTTTAAGAAATTGGCTTCTCATCAAATAATCTTTAGTTGATAAAATCGATCATTAGATGAACTTATTAATTGCTAATGTGCATGGATTATTGTGACCATGTCGTTTTTATTTCCACAGAGACCTGCAGCGGCTGGGTGAGCTGCAGACTGAGCTTGCTGGAGCTGCTGATTTCTGTGCTACATTCCTGCGCTGCCAGCTGCTGCTCATGAAGGTAGTAGCATGTGCTCCCTTTTTATTAGCTGGATTCCCTGCAAGAGAACTAATTTCAGAGTAGAACTCTTTAAAATATAGATATGTTTTTTGTTCAGGCCCTGCAGGAGAAGCTGTGGAACATGGCCGTCCCTCTCTGCCCGAAACAAAACGTCACTGCTACAGCTGCAGCTCAGCAGGTAAACACACAAACTTAGATTAAATTAATATGATACCCTTAAACACAGTTAATTAGTCTGTTTTTCTGCAGATTTTAGAGGAAACCTACAAGCTGGAGTTTCTGTACAACGGTTTGGAAAGCAGGCAGGTGGCGACCATACACCATGTCCGCCTTCAGGCCAAAGCCCTTCAGCTGGTCCTGACGGCCCGAACCAGACCAGGGTCGGTACAGATACACACAATGCTCAGCCGCTGTTTGTTCACAGGTTTCACCCAGCTGTCACTACTCCTTAGGTTGGATCTTCTCATTGGCAGCTGTGAGAAGTTCCTGCAGGAGATCGAGTCTTTTCAGAGGTAATTTAGTCTGTTAGTGTATTTTTCTGTATAATTAGCCGTTAATCAGTGTTTTCAGAGCTTCTGAGAGGCTATTTTAGATTGCTAGCTGTAGTAACTCGGTGGCTGAAAACCTTTCTGCTCCCTCAGGATGTTCCTGACAGAGCTGCCCCACCTCCAGGACAGCTTTGTGGACAAACTTTTGGAGATAATGCCGCGGCTCTTGTCTTGTAAACCCGTGGAGCTGGTGAAGATTCTCCAGACGACGCTGAGACAGAGTGGCCTGCTGCAGCTCAGACTACCTGAACAGGTAGACTGATAACCAATCAGAGAGTTTCTACAACACAAAGCAGATCTAATACCAACATGTTTTTATAACAGATCCATCGCGCCACAGCCACCATCATCGAGCCAACAGGCGAGTCAGATAACCCGCTGAGGTTCACGTCCGGCCTGGTGGTGGCGCTGGACATCGACGCCACGCTGGAGCACGTCCAGGATCCCCAGGATAAGGTCAAAGTTCAGGTGAGCTGCACCTTAAATTTAAAGAATGATGCTGGTTGTTTCATACTTTGTTTTACCAGAATGTTTTCTCGGTGCAGATATTAACGATTCACTGCAAGAA
The DNA here is from genome assembly GCF_001443285.1 of Poecilia latipinna. Classification (NCBI taxonomy): domain Eukaryota; kingdom Metazoa; phylum Chordata; class Actinopteri; order Cyprinodontiformes; family Poeciliidae; genus Poecilia; species Poecilia latipinna. Next base: position 67,945 of record NW_015114116.1, read on the forward strand.
CTTCTTCTTATCAAGTATTTTTCTCTAGTTTCTAATGCAAATATCTTAGTTCTCTGAAAATAAGACAAAACTAACTTACAAGTAACTTTTCAGCAAGATATAGGAGCTTATATAGGAGTGAATAATTCCTTGATATTGATAAATAAAAAAGAAGTCCAAGTCCCACTGGCAGATTATTTCACTCATGACATTTTCCTCACATTTTAAATGAAATAATCTGCCAGTTAAACTAGGACTTTTGTAAAGTACTAGTTTCCTGTATGTTGATAGTAAACAACTCATTCCTATTAAATGAACTAAAGGACAGTATAGTTTTTTTTTACCTTTACATCATGTTATAAAGTTATTCCCTGAAATGTTGCTTGGATTCTTTCATGCATGTTTGAGAAACCCTTTAATCACCATGGCAACCATTCAGCTGTGCAAAACACCTGGGTGGACCTAGCCCCGCCTTCGAGATGCAGCTCCGCCCCCCTCAGCTCCTTCAGACTAGCCAGCAGCAATTAGCAAACACCTGGTGAAACTGTGAATCAGCTGAGCTCGTTAGGAGCTGCGTCTCAGTGAAACGCTGGTAAAAATGTTGTTAAAGGTTAATAGAGGAGCCATGTTATGATGACTTCCTGAAAGTGGAGTTTCAGAAAGAGCAGGAGATTTTAAAGAGACAGAGGCCCAATTTCAAAATTACAAAGTAATATTTCATATGTATGGCATTTTTATAACAACTAATATGCCACTGTGTGGCTGGAAAACACAAATTCTGCCCCTTTAATACCAAACTTCTTCTGCAGCATGTGCTAAAAGCTTCAGCTGAAGTGAACCTTCATGACTCACTCTGGCATCAGCTTACTTACAAACCTGCCAAATGCCGGGAGGGCAAACTAATTCCAGCAGCTCCTGGTGATTCACGCCAAGTTACAGGCAAATGAGGAAAAAGTGCAGAGATGTTTGATGCTTGTTGTGAAAACATGGTGCTTTTTTTCCTCTGAAAATATAATAAATAGAATAAAATCACATGTTTTTGTTGACTTTGCACAATGTGATGTGGGGCTGTCTTCTAAATTTCTAGTAAGTTCTACATTTCCAAATAATTTTTTTATCAGATGACAGCCACCAGGATTTCTATCGATTATTCTGAGAATTAATTGGATAAAAATTTCATTTAAATGTCTTAAAGATGCAAATAAACAATTCAGTTCATTCTTTGAACAAGAAAATAAACATTTTATGCAATAAAATAATTTATTTAGTAAAGAATTGGTCATTTGTAGCTAAATAAACTTTCAATAATGTGAAAAGCTCAGCCATTTCTGGTTGACTTAATACCAGTGTATGTATCTGTTGAATATTTTTTGGATTAATCAGTTTGGACAGCAAAAGGTGATTCATAGATTTTATTTTTAATAAAATTTGAACCAGATGAAGATAAAACTATATGAATAGAGGAGTTCTAGGTAGAACATATTTACAGACAAAGGATTTTTTTTTGTGCACAATGTATATATTTTGAGTCTGTATGATCCAGTTACTAAATTAGTTAACGGTTATTTCAATGATTGATTTAATCATGTTTGATTGATTTAGCTCTACTCATAGAATCGGTCACCTGGAGGTTTGTTGATGTCGATAGTTTCAGTACAACTTGTGTGCTGTGGCTCTGTCTGAATTTGTACATTTAAACCTTTAACGGTTCTTTCAAACATTTCTCGCAGGTCCTGTATCCAGACGGCCAAAGTCATGTGATCCATCCCAAACCGGCAGATTTCAGAAAGCCGGGACCGACCAGACACCGGCTCATCACCCAGGTTTACCTCTCTCACACCGCCTGGACGGGTCAGTACCACAAACCGCTTACAGCTCCTCAGGCTGACCTGCAGCTAACACGAGATGGCCTTGACTTTCCCCAGAGCCTTCACAAGTCGAGGTGCGGCTGCTGCTGGCCTACAGCTCCTCTTCATCCTCTCCATCTTCATCCAACAAGTCTGGATGGAGCGACAGCATCGACGGCCTCCCACCAGCAGAGGCCGCCGTCGAAGGAACGATCCCGTTCAGCAAGCCTGTCAAAGTCTTCATCATGCCCAAACCTGCACGAAGATAACCGGACCCCAAATCTACGAGACACTGCTTCAGATCCGACCGGATTTTTAAAGCACAGATGGAAATATTTCTGTTTGGATGGAACTTTGTTTTTCACTCCACCAACTTTTGGAAAGCAGATTGATTTTATTGGTTTTCATGTAATCAAACAGGCAGAAATACACTTTCATATCAGCATTTCACTGATTTACACTGTAAAAACATAATATTTACAAAGTATTGTTGTCCAGTTTATAGTGCAAATACCTTATTACACTTGAAACAAATCAAAACTAATTTACAATTAATTTTTCAGCAAGATATAGCAGCTCGTTTTAGGTCAATAATTCCTTAATAGTGATGGAAAAATACCAGTTCCACTGTCAGATTAGTTTTACTTACAACAAGAGAATTTTCCAATGTTATAAGTGAAATAATCTGCCAGTGGACATGGAACTATTTGCACTAAAAACTACACAAAAAAACTTAGTAAAATATTGTTTTTGCAGTGTAGCTAATCCTGAAGAAAGCAGTTAAATGCTTAATAAAATCTGAAAACCTTTTTCTATTAAAAAATTTTTCATTCATATGTAAATAAAACATAAGCGCCATTTTGAATGTTTTAGACACTGTTGGTGCTGCAGGCTGTTAGAAATTAATTTCTATTAAAGTTCATGGTTTGATTTTGAAGTTTGAGGCTTCTCAGCTAAAGTTTAATGCACTTAAATACATGAAGAAGGTTGGAGGGCCAACTTTACTTAGGTAAACTTGGTGTAAATAAAAACTGATTTAAGCTTCTGTCTAGATCAGTGTTTCTCATTTCCGGTCCTCACGCCCCCTGCCCTGCATGTTTTAGGTGTTTCCCTTCTGCCACACACCTGGATTGAATATTTGGGTGATTAACAGGCTTCTGCAGTACTTGATGGTCATGCAATCATTTGAATCAGCTGTTCTGGTATAGAGCCACAACTAAAACCTGCAGAGCAGGGGGGCCTGAGAAGCACTGGTCTAGGGTATAAGATGGTGCATTAGGGCCATTTTATATAGAAAGTCAATTTCTCAGAACTTTACGTGTCCGCCCCCGCCCCCCGGAATTAATCTCAACATTTCTGTTTTCTTTCATATATAATTTTCTAATTAGGGAGCTCAGAAATGTTCTATTTTTTTCTAGAAAATTTATTAGATTAATTGCACATTTTCTCAACTTTTGGTGTGAATTTATTCATTTTTTTAGTACCTGCAATTGCCCGAATTCGCCGTGTTAATGTTCTGCGTTTAAGTTTCACTACTAATAACTTCAGGGATGCCGAGAACCTCTCTGCGCCGGGAACAGTGAACCATTAAACATGTTTAATCGCGTCCAGGTAGGCGGCATCAGCAGGTTGAGTGGAAAACACCGCCCACTTTGGCTCCTTGAACAGCCAGCTTGTTGTATTCAGCGACGGCCTTCTGAGTCGGGAGGACTCGGACTTCAATGCCTTGCTGCTTCACGAAATCCAGAGTCGAAGAAGGAACCTGTGGAGAAAAAACGTGCATGTCTGAAACAGGAACTACGGTACATCATGCTACAGAACAGATGGGATTGTGGCTCAAATATTACATCAATGAACCGATCATAATATCTTTTAATATCACAACAGAGAGGCGTTCTTCGTATTGTATGTTGGATGTCTGAAAAGTGAAGTGATTTTGTGTCCTGTTATGTCTGTATCTGAACCGCCATCTTTATTCGGCTTCCTCAACTCAATACTGCCCTCTACAGGCCAGGAGTACATAACGTAGGTCACAATGACTTACTCCAGTTTGATTTGGCTAGCAATGGGGCAAATCGGTTTTATCGAAATTCTTTTTTCAGACAATTGTAATTTTAAATACAGATAGAAAAGGTAGTGAAAGTAACGTATTTCGCCCAATTACGACCTTTTCACTTCCAAAAAAACACAATTTGTGCCAGACCGGTCATGACGTCGGATTCGACCAGACTTTGACGTCATTGACATGCAATAGAAGAAGCCAGACACGCTGTCAGGAGATAAACAATGGCTGAAAATTATAATTATGAAAGAAGTCTGTGTAACTAAAACATCACCTTGGGCTAATCTGGTGAATTTATTTTTTCATTTAGCCTATTAATATTTGGATTTATATGTTTATTTATTACATAATTTGAACCAGGTGAAGCTAAAACGATGCTACTACAGGAGTTCTGGGCAGAATATAGTTACAGATAAAGACGGCTTTTCATCTTATTTGCAAAATGTAAATATTTTTTGTACAGTTTTGGCTTAATTGCTGTTTGGATTATGTTTTTTCCCCATATATTTCCCTTTTTGAGACTGTATACCCCAGTTCACAATTAATCAATTACTAAATTATTTAATGACTCTTTAAATAATCGATTAATCGTTCCAGCCCTACAATAGATCCAAAGTTCCTGGTTCGGATGGCTTTGTCCTTTTGCCTCATACGAGTCGATCTGACCTGTGTGTTGATGCAGCATGCGCTGAGATTGTTGAACCAATCCCCTTTTGGGATTTCTGCAATCCTGTATTACCCCTTACAGTTCAGTGGTTGCTAGTCTGCTGCCTCTTCTAGAGGGGGATTAGAGGCGTAATGCTGAGGGGTCGACTAAGCTGAGCCTTACACATAAACACTGTATGCTACCCACAGAAAGATCAATGTCTGTCGCAATAAGCCCTTGTAGTTTAGCTTGTTATTGAGGTTTCTGGTGTTGCACAAACATTAAATTGGACTTTTTAAAGAATATAATTTACCTGTAGAGCTTCACTCATTCCTCTCCCAATGACCAGCAGCTCTATTCCCTTCTTCATCACCTCCTCCAGATCAGCAGGTTGCACTCCTGGGTAATGCTGGGAGGAAACCATATCATTCCTCAGAGGAACAGATTTTAAAATCTCTAACAGTGTTGATATTTATTCTGGTTTTACTCACATCAGTCCCGGTCTCCCTCCAGTCCCAGGCCCGGCTGCCTCCAGGCCAGACCTTACAGTCTTTGTAGCTGGAGGAGCATCCTTTCACCTTCATCAGGCCCCAGGACAGGGTGGCAATTTCTGGGGAGGTCATTGTTCAACAAGGCTGGAAGAGGATAATAAGTATTCGGTAATGTAACTAACAGTAAACAGTTCAACCAGAGAAAAGATACAGACACTCTTTGGAGATTTTTTTTTAAAACTGTTTAGGTCAGGGGTCACCAGAGTTAACCAATTACAATTACTTGAGTAACTTGTTGGGGAAAAAAATTACTTTTAGGAGTATTTTTACTACACTGTACTTTTTACTTTTACTTGAGTAATTCCATTATCAAGTATTTCTACTCTTAGTTGAGTAACATTTCTGGATTTTCTAATGAAAAACATTTTTTTAAACCAAAACTTCACCAGACACAGACACACACATGCAGTTTTAGTTAAAGTTTCAAAAGTTTCATTTTGAAAGAAACTGATTTGGAAAAAAAATTCTTTTGCCTGATTTTATTATTTTCTAATTATGTTATTTATGGTTTTGGTTCTTGCAAAACCATCATTTCTACATAACTATATTTTGGTTGAAGAGTAGTGCTACTCTTAAGTATAATTTTTGAGTACTCTGCCTGCCTCTCAGCTCACATTTGGTTATTTAGGCTCTCCAAAGTGGCTCATAATAACCTTGAACTGTAATGTTATAAAACTAAATAATGGTTTGATATTTAAACTGGAACAGGAAAGGCTTTTATGTGAAATCTGCAAAGAATTTGAACATGAAAATAAGAAAAACGGCTCCTAGAATATTTTGCTGAAACAGATGTGCTTAATAAATAAATGTTTTTTTTTTGGAACATGCAAGTATAATACCTAGCTTCCCACTTATTACATAAACACATACCTCTCACAATAGAAAAAACTTAAGCACAATAACTATATAACCAAAGAAAATAGCTGGCATATTTTAAAAAGAGTGAGAAGAACCACAGCTTCTTTTAGTGATTTTTAACCACAACATTTAAGAAATGATATAAAATATTTAAAATTTCAGATTCTATGTAGTAAAAAGTGAAATTTACCAGTGTTGCTATACGAAATATCAAAGCAAAAACTACTTTCTGTTGAAGAAATACTATCCAATGAAAAATTATCCTCCCAAAAACATTTTGTTCGGGTGAATTTAAGTATAACTGCCTTTTATTACTAAACAGCAGAAATAGGTGCGATTTTTTTCAAGAGAACCAGATTAATGAAATGAAAATAAAGAACTTATTTCTGAGTCTATTTGGGTTTCGTGTTTTCATTCAACAAAAGCAAAAAGATGCAACATTAATACTGCTAAGTCAGTATTTGTTTATCTATCATTAAGTTTTACCTGAATTATAGCGTTTAGTTTACAAAATATCTTTTTTAAACATGAGCTACCTTTCGGAAAGGTCGTGTAGATTTTCATGTAAAACTGTTTTAGGATTAAGGGGGGGATAGCTCTTTAGATTATAAATATTGCAGATCTCCAACACAGGCGTTTTTAGGGAGCAAAAACAAGACAACCTTCTTCCATGATAGCAAATACAGCCTAAAAAGTTGCTAGGAAACCGAAACTGTTATAAGTAAACGACTCACCGTTTAACACCAACAGCGACAGTCCGATTCTTAAATTGGAGTTAAAGGTAAACTGTGGACACGTCCCGGGTTGTAAACAACACGTAAACCTCGTTATTGAGTTAAACCCCCCAACACAATCCTTGTGGCATATTTTTAATTAAATGGAGGCTGCGCCCTCTGGTGGATGGGGGGACAACTGCAACAGAACAGAAAACATTTAAGTAATGCTTTATTTGCATGTTTTACTTCCATTACAGCTTTACTCAATTAGTTTGGGGGGGAAAAGTGTGCAAAGTTCTTTGCGTTTGCTGGTTTGCTGCCATGATTCTGACACACACCTGCGTAGCTCTGCACAGCAGCAGCAGGTCTCCTTCGCTGCCGCACAGGCGTAAACCCAGCGCAAGCGTCGTAGCGCTCATGTTGCGTTTAAAGGAAAAATAGTTCACGACGTGTTAACAACGATTAAACTGTTTTAATGGCTGAAAAAAGTGACAGAAGGCATAATATTGGAAGAGCGGAAGCCCCTGGGCCTACTGTATCAAATCGATATAGGAATAAGGGTGTTGGAAAACAGCAAACAGCTTCCAGTCCGGGGGGATGGCTGACTCTGTGGGCGGGCAATGCACCCCAATGCCCACCCATGCCGCCGGACCTGCTCATATCATGTCAAGACATGGTGATAGTTTTAACTAATATTTAAAAATCATATATTTTATAAAAGTTACATACTGCAACTTTAACAATCAGAAGGTTTTTTTTTTTTGAATGGCTTATTTTCTAGACACACACCCACACACAAAAAAAAAACATTAGCTTATTCCCAAAAAACGCAACTTTGGCTGGTTGTAGGAGCATTAGAGACTGAAATAAAAGTTAAAAAAAAAAAAAAGTTAATTTCGCATAACAGGTCCCCTTTAAAAAAAGATCGGTGTATTTTATTTCGATTGAACATTATTCCGTAAGAAAACCACAAGGTGCAGCTCATTATATATTAAGCAATAAAGTGCAGTCGTTCAGTTTGAACCCACAGACAGCTCCGCGGGCGCTTCGTCACCACCAGGTGAAGGTGAGTTTGTAGAAGAAGTCGTAGCTCTTGGACAGGAAGCTGCGCTCGGGCACGTAAGCCTCGATGCTAACGTTGTAGCCGCGACTCTCGATGTCCATCTTCACGCAGTCCAGCAGGTCTCTGACGGACGGCTCGGCCTTCCACGGCCCGAACGTCACCGCAGACTCCTTTCCGGCCTCCAGGCTGTTTACGGCGTTGTCATAGAAACCCAGGTCGTCCTCAGTCCGCATGACGCAGATGAGGATGGTGGAGCGGCGCGCGGCCACTGCCTCCGCTCTGGCAATACGGATCAGAACCTAACAGAAGATTTTAACATTTATAAGGGCTTCTTGCTGATGTGTAGCTAATTGTAAGTTCATTTTTTTCCCACAAATAACCGCTGTGTCAGCCTTACTTGATGTCAAGTTATAGTCCAAGACCGACAGAGCGACTAGTAAAATGTCACAATTATCATTATATATTAGCGCAAATATCGTACAAAATTTCTTATAAATAGAAAACTTTATTCGAGCCTAGAAAACTTTATGAGAGCCTAAAAAACAACTAAAAAATACATTTCACCTCACAAGCTTACCACCACAATGTGCTCATACACACACACACACACACACACGTCCCCTCCATGGGCTGCCACCTTATCGTGGTGGGGGGGTTTGAGTGTCCCAGTGATCCTAGGAGTTGTGCTGTTGGGGCTTCATGCCTCCCAGTGCAGACGGTCCCAGGTGAGGAACCAGACCAAGTGCAGCCCAAACATCCCTGATGATGAATACGACCGTTGGAAACAGTGGTTGTACTCGCCCGTACATGTTGTCCCACCCTGGAGCCCGGCCGGGCTCAGCCCAGAGAGAGCCTATGGGTCACCACCTGAAGGTGTGAGACTGAGAGGTTCTGGCTAGAAATAGTCGGACTCACTATATAATTAATAGGTTACCTAATTTACACTGGGGAAAAAAGTATTTAGTCAGTCACCGATTGTACAAGTTCTCCCACTGAAAAAGATGAGAGGCCAGTAATTGACATCATAGGTGGACCTGAACTATGAGACAAAATGAGAAAAAATATTCAGAAAATCACATTGTCTGATTTGCAAATACACCCTTATTTTCAAATAAATTCTTTACATTTATTTGCAAAAAAGGGTGGAAAGTAAGTGAACAATAATTATTTATTTAAATAATTTATTTCCAAATAAATTCTTTAAATAAATACTTATTTTCCACCCTTATTTGCAAATAATAAGTATTATTAAACTATTTATACTATTTTTAATTATATTAACGGGGTAAGACCGCCATCTACTGGTAGCTTTGGTGGAAAAAAAGTAGTTATTTTCCACCAAAACTACCAGATATTCGGGAAGATAAGGATATGGATTTATGATGCATTGAACGAGATTAAAATTCACATTTTACACCTTTTCATGCTTCCATTTGGGTCTCAGCTGCTTCTAAAAACAACTCAATCATTTTCTTTTCGTTTTCTCCTTACAACAGGCTCCAGATAATATGGCAATAAAAGTCTCCCAGTGTCATAAATCCACAAATAACTTATAGTTATGTGATCAATTTAATAAAACTGGAAACATGTTTCATATAAATAATGAAACATTCTAAAGTTATTCACTTATTACGCAATGAAATAATTAAATTGGTGAATGTAGTTAAAATTTGAATCAAACATATAATAAAATATTTTTATCAATATTATTGCTTCCTGTATTGAAAAGCAGTTTCTCGTCCAAATATCCTACTTTACTTGAAATAAGACATAACTAACTTTTCAACAAGCTATAAGAGCTTGTTTTAAGTCAAAATGTCTTAATATTGAAGAAAACTGGCAGATTTTTTTCACTTTGAACATGGCTGGCAGATTATTATAAGTGAAATAATCTGCTAGTACTTATTTCTCTGCAAAGTTACTTGTGAGTTAGCTTCGTCTTATGTCAGTAAAGAAATAACAGAGATGTCCAAACTACATAATTGAACAAAAATCTAGTGATTTACCACATAAATCCAAACTAAAAATTATTTCCAGTTTAACTTATTTAAAATGTCAAACGCCTCCATTTCAGATATTTAATCATTTCTAATTTTTAGCACCTTGGCACACTTCCATATGCGTTTATTTTTACAATTAACGTGTCAATTCAGTTTATTAATATAGCACCAATTCAATTCGGCCATTACCAATGATCCTATTTAATTCAGTCAACTTCAGTTCACTTTTGAAATTGGTTTAATTTTTTTTATTAATTTAAACTCCGACTGTATTGAGCAAAGTAAAAACTGACTTTACATTCCCTCTAATAGCAGAAATGCATACATAAATGAGACTTGAGGATTCTTTGATCTTATATTTATTTTTGTACAAAAGAAAAATCTGCTTACAAATTACTAAAGTTTATATAGAACAAGAAATATTCATTTAGTTTTAATCTGGAGATGATGATGCATCAAAGCAAACTCCCCTCAGCTGGTCCACGACTGCTTCGATCTGCATCTGAAAAATATAAAATAAAAATTCATGTTCAGCATTTAAGTTTCTACAGTTCTGATGCGCCAGAGTCCCTGCATGTTTGCAGGCATCATGTCCCCAGTGAGTCTCCTACAAAATGCTGCTAGAGGCTCACTGGGATGGTTTTTGATTTCTGGTCAACTCCACAGCAAGTCAGGAACATCGGATCCTGAAAGCCTTGGTATATGACCAAACTGGACAGAATGTAACCAAACATGCAGCTTCAGAAACTCACCTGTGACAGAATCCCTGTTTAAACTTCACTTTACAACATCCATGCTTCAGCTGAACCCTGGGGGGGAAAAAAATCAAATATCTGAACAATCTTATCCTAAATATTAAAAGAAAGCATACATTAGGGATGCAAACAATTGTCGATCAATGGTTCATTAAAATGAGTTTAAATCGATTAACTAATAACGTCCGCTTAGTTATTCTTTCAGTGTTGTAGTTTGGCCGTCATCCAGCAGAGGGCGCCGCTGGTCATCCTCAACGCGGAGCCGACCGGTAAAAAAACAGCAACAAAAATGGCGGCGGGCAAATTCCAGAGTGGAGAAAGGTAACGGTCCGAACAGAGTCCGTTATGCCATGTAAAATGCACTTTATGCGGTTCTGTTAGAAATATAAACACTCTACAAACTCCTCAAGTTTCACTTTAATATCGCTCATTCAGATACGTGGCATCAAATTCTCATTCTCAAAAGCTACTGATGTGCTACTACGGAGTTTAATAATGTGAGAAAAGCCATAATGTTCTGTTTATTCAGTCAATATTTCACACAGTTGACAAAATGTTGAAATGTAATGATTTATTTTTAAGGAAATCCTTAATTTTATTGAAAGACTTTATACAAGAGAAAAAGGGCCTCCATCTATGAATCAGTCAATTAAAATCATCTTTAGTCAGGAGTTTGGTTGTTCCAGCCACTATTCCAGGACTGCCAACATGGGGAGCTGGGAGACCAACGATGCCTGATGCTGATTTTTTCTTGCACTGCTATTTAAACAAACCAGCTGATGAAACAACTGGCTGCAGACACCGCAGTGCTGCTTAATACTTAACACAGACATTAAAAAAAACTTACAGAAAAGCTGGATCTCATCAGATGATGCTCAGCCCCAGGAGCTAAACAGGAATGAAAATAAAAACGAAAAAATTAAACATATTGGCATAAAAGGCCATTGTAAGGGAGTAGCACATTTCCACAAAAAACACTAGACATTTTAACACAAGTTTTTTCAAGGACATTTGAGATATTCTCAAAATTACTCTGTCACAAATTTTCAATTTTTGGAGCTCAAATTGTATTTTTTTTTCTGGAAAATTATTCAGCTCCAAAAGTCAGAAATTTAAAAAAAAAAAAAAAAGGGAAAAAAAAGTTGAGATTAATCTGAAATTTTCTTTAAAATTAAAATTTCTGAATTTGATCAATCCATTTTTCAAAAAGAAATATCAAACTTGATTATTCTCAAAACCTTTATTCTTGAAATGTGATTTTTCCAAACTCATAAGTGTTCAATTTCTTAAGTCTCAACATTTGAAGATTTTAATCAAATATTTTGACTGAACGCAAGAATTTTCCAGGAAAAACAAAATTCTGAACTCCAAAATTTCAGAATTTGTAAGAAACTCCCCCTGAATTTTGAATATCCAAGAAATTTTATAGTAAAAAGGATTAGAGATTATTCTTGAAACTTCAGAACTTTTAGCTGAAAATGTAATTTTTAAAAATCTACAATAACTAATCTGCCGTTGGAGCGATGAGCTTGTTTCAGCTGAAATACCAGGACTCCACACACAGGCAGCATGAAGACCAACGATGCCAGAAGCTGAGTTTCTTTAGCACTGACCTTTGAACTAACCAGCTGATGCAGCAGCTGGCTGCAGATACCACGCAGTGCTTTTTCCATAACAAACGTTTTCCAGCCCGACTTACCAAATCATCCCGCCGCCATCTTGCATTCTGACGCCGTCTGGGTCATTTCTGCCACACCTGTGACCTGAAACACACGTCTCTGTTAAATCTGGCCGATAATCCGTCTTTCTGAAGCTTGTCCTCATGTTGTTGTCCTGCAGTTGTATCCCATAATGCTCACAGCAGAACACCTGGGTAAAGCGAAACCACAGATTTCCTCTTTGAGGCATTTCCAACGACGTGGCCCTACATGAAGGGCCCGTCGGGATAGACCTCAGAGACACAAAGACCTAAAAACGAACGTTTTTATTTTACACGAAGCGCTGCATTAGAAGAAAAACGGTAAAATTCAAAACAATTTTTCTGAAGTTTTTCTTCTGGCTGAACGGGTTTTTTTTTTACCAAGTCGGTATCGGGTCGATTTTTAGTTTCAGATTCCTCAGCTCTGCCTCAAAAAAAAAAATTATTCTGATCGACACTTTAGGAAAAATTCACACAATTTTGTTTTGTTTACCATTTGACATGTTGATGCGTTATTACAGTATTTTGTAGACGCTTATAAACTTTGTCCAAATTCTGTTTGAACAAAATACAGAGACAAATAAAAGGTCAAAAGTTTGATATATTTCTTATTTCCCTTTGGGATCAATGAAGTACTTTTGAATTGAACTTTAAAGCATCTTTTGGCATCGTTCAATACAGAATGTTAAAACATTAAGCTTCAGTTTGAAAAATTTAAAATATCCAAATATTACCCCACCCAAATCATGTTCTGGAATAACGTATCAACTAACAGGAAGTCGTTGGACAGATTGCTGAATCAGGTGGTTTATAAGCAAAAAAACACTGAAGATCAAAAATAAACACGGATCCAAATTCAGGCTGAATACACATTTTTGGATCATCTTCTGGATTTTGAGGCGTCAAATTGAACAGCCTGGATAATCTAAAGTAGTGGGCCGATTATAAAAGAAATGACGTTAATCTTCATTTTGCACAGTTTTTCACTCACCTCGTTAAAGATGGCCGACGGATGAACCTGCAGGAAGCAGAGCGAATACTGATGAGAACGCAGAGCGGTAAACGCCACGTCTAGTTTTCAGTGCTGCAGGTTCAGTCGGGCTGATTTCACTCAGGCTTCAGAGCAGTTGAACATTTTACGCCATTCATCATCACTTGGAAAATTCATCCACTGCATACAAGCAGGACTTACCCAGCTGGCTTATGCATAAGATTACATCTAAGAGCTTCGAGGTTGATGGGTTAAGGGTTAAAGGTCATCCCAGCACCTGTGGAAGAGAGGAAACTTTAGTTTCTTTCAGTCATTTAAATCGAACAGACAGGTTAAAGGTCAGAGGTGTTAGTTCTCATAAGTAACGCTGCTGCAGATGATTGACAGCAGCGGGTTGCAAGAGAAAAGTTTGCTCTGCGCACTGTGTGAGCCTCACAGCCCACCGTACAGGACCAGAGCTCACACCCTGCTGCAAACCCACTGGATACAGAGTCAAACACTAAACATGATCAGAACCAGAACAACGATCTGATCCAGGAGTGTCCAAACTAAAAACCAACATCTATATTTAAAGGCCAAATTCGATCCATTTTGATCAGTTTGAAAGGATTTTTTATATTTATGACTGGAAGTGAACCTGATAAACACATTTTTACTTTTTATGAGAAAACTTATTGTTGATTTTTCAGATTTAACCTTTGACCTACCAGATGTGGACCAGTCGGTGACTGGGAGGTTCACTGGCATGATGGTCCAGCTCTGAACTTTTACCTTCAGGGGGAAAAAAAAAAAAGAAAGAAAAAAACAAATCCAGTCAGTGAATGTCAATCATAATTTGTGTATATTATGTTGCAAGAAAAGTGGGACTTTCCAACATCTTTATATGGTCAAACTACAGCTGGGTGATTTGCCTTCAAGATACATTTCACATTTGTTTTTTAATCCAAATATGATTTTAATCAATTTTCTCCTTATTCTAAAGAAATTACAAAAGCTAGGAAATATTTTCAAAATGTGGATTATTTCACTCATCCTTTCTTGCGGGTTGTACAGGCAAAACTGAGAATTTTTGTTTTATTATAAGAATATTAGTAGAATAAAGACAAAACTTTACTAGAATGTCTTAAAAATACGAGGAAAAAAGTAATTTTAATGAGAAAAATAGATTTGGATAATGAATTGTTATTTTTAGCGTTGGAGTTTTCATAAAATTACTTCAGTCTCTTGATATTACGACTGCATTGTTGTAACATTATGACGCCATTAATTTAAAAATTATCCATTTATTTTGTTGTAGAGTTGACCTGAATTCAAAGTCCAAATATAGAAGCTATAAAATTGTCAAATTTAATTTAACCGATAAAAATCGATTTGATCGCCCAGTCCTAAATTAAGCTTTATTGAATTACTGCAGGTTTAAGTGTGCCAGGCCTCATTGTCACCATTCTGCCACCAGAACTGCAGAGATGAAAGCAAAACCTGATTTTCTCTCTCCACTGCTGCTCTGGGATCAGTCCACTGAGCTGGAGAATCCCGGATAAATAAGAGCAAGCTGTGGTCAATCCATCAAAAACATTTTAAAAATATGATATATTCTGCGTGAGTAACCGATTTAATTAGTTTAGCCTACAAAACTGCAGGTAATTTGACATTAATCTGATCTGCACTTGTTTTAGATTGATTTTAAGTTGCTAAATTATTTCTCCAACTCTTACAACTATTTAGCGTGAGACTAATCTAACGTTCGTTGTCGATAATTTACTTTAAAGTCTCTTAAAGTGTTGCTAAAACTACCGCGTATATTTGAAATCGCAAGATCCGGGTTCGATTCCCAGCCGGGCCACGTGTTATCGGAAAAAAAACGAAATAAAATAACCGCATAAGTATGGCGATAACTACAGCTAACGCCAAACATTTAACATTATTCGTAAACATACCACTCTACGAGTAATTTTACGAATTAAGTCCCTCAAAACAAGCCCAACATCAGACAAACTCGGGCTAGCTTAAAGCTATATAGCAGCTAACTAGCACGCTATTGCTAAGTACGAGAATTCAAAGCGGGGAAACAAACATGTCTCCAACACAGTTCAGCCGTTTATCAAACCTGCATGCCGTTAAAGCAGCGGGTGCAAATATGTCTGTGTGAGATCTGCTAAATCTGGATTAAAAAGTAGATTAATACTCACTCATTGCTCGTACTTTGACCAAAACTTTCGCAAGTCAGCGGACGAAGAAAAGAGAACCTCACGATGTGCGACAGGAGTATTTAAAGGCCGCGTTACGTCAGTTCAAGCCGCTTTTAGGCAACAACATAATAGGAGGAGTTCCCAGTCCTCTTGGTAAACAAAACCGATCTTTATTTCTAGAAAGTTTGATTTCTTTACGGGCGTTGTCGTGCAGAATCTTGACTGGGTAAAAATACAGTCTCTTCCACACAAATTCATAATCACTAATAACGTCAAAGGAGTTTCTCTTAAAAATATTCACAGAGAATACCCAACCAAATATTTTCTTCAAATATAAAATTGATGCACATATGTCCTCTTCTTTCTGTAAATTTCTTTGCTCACAGAAAATGTATAAAAGACTCTTCTATTAATCTGATTTCGTTTCGAGCAAAGTTTTAAAGTGTTAAACATTTTTTGATGTTAAATTAAAACTATAACAATTAAAAGTGCTTGTAGTGCTTACAATCTAACTTTTAATTCACGTTTTTGCTTTTCTTTTTTTCTTCTTATATTGTTTTGACCTTTTTTGTTCTCATGTCGTGTTGTATAAAACCTTTTCAAATACTGCTTCGACGTATAACTGCGACGTTTTAATTTATTATTATTTCGAAACGTTTCGAAATAATAATCATGATAATAATTGCTGTTATTTTGTCTGTGAAAAAAATCTGAATAGGAATAATAACGACGATTGATTAGAAAATAAAATTTGTGTACACTGCCATCTGGTGGTCATATTAAAGAATGACAAGTCGTTCAACTTCCGCTCTGAACTAACAATTCCGGGAACAAACAATTAAAGACTTAAATAAATGTCAACACACGGGTTTCGTAATTAGTATTATAATTTCATGATACTAATGATGTTAAAAGCATCGCATTTGAAGTTAAAAGAGCAGTTTTTTGAAGGGCAAAAAACGATGACGTCATTTAGCTGCGACAAACATCGTCTCCACCGTGAAGGCAGCATGATGGAAGTCTCTCCTTCAACTGTTTCTCTCAGAGAGTTCGGGTGTGAACAAACCTTACTGTCCCGTCCTGATGGATCGGCGTCCTTCGTTCAGGGTAACTAATTAGTTAAAAAAGTTTTTCCCCGTTCAGCCTCAAAAACAGTCAAAATGGTCGACAGATTATTCAACTGTTACTATTCATGCTTTTGTTAACAACGCCTAACTCTGCGGTAAATGATCAGATTATGGACAAATCTCACTTTCTCTCTTCAAGATGCCTTCACCACTCTTGTTTAAATGTATACAGTAACACTCAATAGTTTTGGAATAATGAAAATAACAGATGCATTTCATAATTCAAGCAAATTCTTTAACAAATGCATGTCTGATACGCTGCAGATTAGTTTCTGGACTGAATCCTAAACTGGGATTATTGAAAGAAGTTGTTTCTAATGGCAGTTTTAAACTCAACTGTCATTACATAAGCTAAAGCTACAAAGTTTTACAACATAATTTTTGTGCCATTTCCACAGTGTTTGAGAAAAGTTGTATATTCATAATTTTTTCTTATTTTAATTTTCTTTATTCTGCCTGTTTCTACAGGAGACACCAGTGTGATGGCGGGAGTCTACGGACCTGCTGAAGTCAAAATCAGCAAGGAAATCTACGACCGGGCAACCCTGGAGGTTCTGGTTCATCCCAAAGTGGGACTGCCGGGTAAGTCACAGTAAAACAGTCAATAGAAAAAGTACAGACAATTTTTTGATTAAAAAAAAAAAGTCAATGAATCAGCTGCTTCACACTCATGTTTACTTTTAGGTGTGAGGGAGCGATCACAGGAACAATGTGTGCGGGAAACGTGTGAGGCGTCTCTGCTTTTATCTCTCCATCCTCGCTCGTCGCTCACGCTCATCCTGCAGGTGCTGCACGACGACGGTGCCGTATCCTTCACTGAAAACGGTTCTGTTGGTTTGGAGCACAGCGGGGAAGCAGCCAGTTACATTTACTGGAGTAACATCTTTCAAAACATTTGTTTTTAGGAGTATCTTTACTACGTTGTACTTTGAGTCATTTTATCATGAGTATTTCTGCTCTTACTTGAGTAAAATATTTGGACTTTCTACTCACTGAATGAAAAACAAACATGTTTTAACCAAAATTCACCAGACACAGACCTGCTGTTTTTGTTAAAGTTTAATCAGTTTTTTATTGAAAGAAACTGATTTGGAAAAAAACAATTTTGCCTGATTTTATTTTTTAATTACATTATTTAAAATAGACTTTATTGGTCCTCAAGGGGAAATTGCTTAAAGGCTCACATATTCTCCATCCAAAGTGATAAATATTAGTAAATATAACATTTATAACAACTATATACATAAGTGTGGTATTTTAAGTGTTTAGTTTTGGTCCTTAAAATACCAAAATTTCCAGTTAACTTTAAATTTTGGTCCATCTGATCATGTAATGATTGATAATTTGATCAGTTGCTCAGCAATTTTTACCAAATACTTTTTTACTCTTACTTGAGTAATTTCTTGGCAGCTACTTTTTACTTTTCCTTGAGTAAAAATAAGTGAGTTTTTGGGTTCTCTAAACCTTCTGGCTGATTGGTGCCGTTCCTCATTCCTTACCTAAAAGCTCAGCTCCTGTCCTGCTGTCTGAACGCAGCCTGCATGGCCCTGATGGACGCCGGCTTGTCTATGAGTTGCCTGTTTTGTGGAGTGACCTGCGCCATCAGCGCAGACGGTGAAATCATCACAGACCCGACTGCAGCACAGGAAAAGGTAAATCTGAAGCTCAAAAAAGCAATAAAAAAATTAATCAAACTCAGATTATTCATGGCCTGGAGAGGAGCTGGATTTCTCCTACTTTTACTTCTTTAAACTTCTCATAAATAAAAAAGCTGGCGGCAGCGTTTAAAACACTTCTCCTGCAAAACAGCTTTGTAAATAGAGCTGCAAATTACAATTATTTTAGTAACAGATTATTCTAGTGATTATTGGATTAAAAAATCGACACATTCTGAATATTTTTAATTTAGCCTTTTATACAATATTAGAAATACCTTAAAAGATGCAAATAAATAATTCAGTTCATTTGTTAAACAAGAAAATAAACATGTTATTGCCTAAAACACAACAGTACTTGACTGAACGCTTGATCATTTGTAGCAAAGGATGAACCTGCTGTTAAAACAAAACAGTAAATATATAATATATATATATTATTCTTCCTGTAACTTATCTTTTCTTTAATCTGTAAACTCCAGTTAATGATTAATCGATTGTAAAATTAGTTCACGATTAATACAATAATCGATTAATCGTTTATTGTAAAGTTGCAGGTTCTGTACATGTTTGTCTGCAGAAGTCAAAACTCGTCATGTTTTTAAAATTCTCTTCAGGAAAGTCGAGCTTTGATGACCTTCGCCATCGACAGCAAAGAGCGCAGAGTGATGATGTCATCAACCAAAGGCTCGTTCTCGGTTCATGAGGTTGGTCATTTTCTTCGTTTCTGACCCGTCTGTTGCCCGTCTGACGGTTCTGATTGGACTTTCCATCTTCCACAGCTGCAGCAGTGCATAGCCGTCAGTCAGAAAGCGTCAGAGAAGATCTTCCAGTTCTACAGAGACTCCGTCAGACGCCGATACTCCAAGAACCTTTGACCCAATCTGTTTTTTTTTGTTTATATATATATATATATATATATATATATATATATATATATATATATATATATATATATATATAGAGTGTGATAAAAAAAAATATATACACTCTCTGTG
>NW_015114116.1:90284-111767 GCF_001443285.1 Poecilia latipinna
TATATAAAGATTGTGATGTAATAGAATATTTACCAACTCTGTGCTGTCTTCCTTTAGCTCAGGCGCACAGACAGGCGCACTGTCTGAGTAAATGGGCAGGAAATAAGTAGAGGAATGGCCGATCTTAGTTATGTGCATTTATTCACTGATGTTCCACTTAAATATTCACAGTTATTTCACACATGTAAGCAGAACCAGTCCAAGGATTTCTGAGGCCTGCAAGCACAGGCTGAATGGTTGAATGGTTGGCCCACTGTCCACCACCCCATCATCTGTAAGCTTAAATATTTGTGGAGTTTAAACAAAGCATTAATGTGGGGACAAGTATAAAATCAGGGTTTTTTTTTTTCAAAATCTGAAAAACTAGACAAGCAGAAGATGAGGACGTACGGAGTATCAGGGGGTCACAATATTAAATATACCATGCAGATCTTTGGAATTAAATGCATCATAAAATTAATAAATATATTGTCAAATTAAGTAATTGACCATGAAATAATCAAAAATACAATTTTAAATAAGTCTTTTAAAGAACTTTTAGTTTAAAATACGGAGTTATTTTATGGCTCCTGCGAGCCCGTCGTCATGGAAACCCTGACTCTCGGGCTCCCCCTGGTGGTGACAGTGGGCTTTGCAAACAGCCTAAAAAGAAAAAAGCAACTGAAACCATATGAATTTATCGACTCCCTTTCACTCTTATTGTAATAGTTAGAAGAAGTGACACAAAATGAGTAAAACCCTGAGCCGTGGCAGCTGCTCCGTCAAACTGATGCACATTTATTTCTTTGTTATAAGACACGAAAACATCAAAGGGTTGGTCGGTTTTTGTTTTTTAGTAGATGTGTGGAGACAAACGGCGATTCGGGTCGGTTGGAGTCGATGCCGTGTGCAGAACGTCAGTGGAGCTGAGGGTAAGACTCACAGTGTGGTGACAACATTAACAGTCTTAATAAACTAAAACAACAGAAAAAGAGTTATGTTGCTTTCAGCTCAGCTGTGGACTCTATAAAAACTGTACAGCAAAATAGAAAATTTTGGCTTTTCCCTCACAGCTTTTTTTTTTTTGTACATTTTGTAGCACTCCACACAGTTCTGCAACAATTTGGTACCAGTGATTTAAGTATTTGATAAAGGGTTTTACTTTCTGGTACCTGTTAGCATCCGAGAAAATTATCACCACCATTTAAAAACTATAAAACTACAACAGCGTATTTGGGCCATTGAAGATAAAAGGAGTACATTTTCACCCAAAAAAAAAATCCATATGAAATGTTGAGAGTAATCTCAGAAAATTTTGAGAAAACTTGGAAAATATTTGGAGTTTAAGATTAATATTTTTTTTTTTAGAAACTCAGAAATTTCCAGGTTTTTCTAGAAAATTTGTAACTTTTTAAAATTTGTGACTTTTCAAACTCATGAAATTTCTACGTTTTTTTCTAGAAAATTTCTGATTATTCTCAAAATGTGTTTTTCCACGCAAAGTTTAGATTTCTCAAAATCAGAAATTTTTAAGTTTTTATAGAAAATGTGTAAATGTTAATTTTTTCTAGCAAATTTGCAACTTTTCAAACTTAGAATTTGATTTCTTTTCCAGAACATTTCTGAGATTATTCTCAAAATGTGAGTTTTTTCTAGCAAATTTGCAACCTTTTTCAAACTCAGAAATCTCCATGTTTTTTCTAGAAAATTTGGGAATGCAATTTTTTTATAGAAAATTTCTGAGTTTATCCTCAATGTATGAGTTTTTTTCTAGGCAATTTTCAAAATCTGAAAATTTGTGATTTTTTTTCTAGCAAATTTGCAACTTTTTAAACTCAGAAATTTCTGGTTTGTACAAGCAAATTTTTCATTTTTCAAATACAGAAATTTTCCTGTTCTTTCAAGTGAATTTGAGTTTTTTTGTCTGTAATTCATTCCTGTTTTTATTACCATCTATAATCATCCTGACACGCCTTTGTATAAAACAGCATTTGGGAAGCAGATGTAAATATTACAAAGCAAAAATACTAATCACAAAGATATTAACAAACCTAATTAACAGCCCTGAGAAATAATCACATTTTTGCAGCATCACATTGAACCAGTTTAAAATAACAGATGGATTTCAGAGCTTCATTTAGATCATTTCAATTCATTTTTTCTCATTATTTTAAGGTTGATGAGTTTGCGACACCAGTTGTTCTAAACAAGCTGGTATATTCATTTCAGTTCAGTTTTACAAATGCTTTATTAACCTCAAAGGTAAATTAAAAGTTGTAGCTCAAATTATACAAGTTTCTTCAAAGCGTTGCTGTTGATTTCTGTGGGTAAGAAGGATCTCCTGTAGCAGTCTGTATCACACCAGCTTCATTCAGTCTCTGACTGAAGACATTAATGCTAAGCTATTTTCGTTTCAGAAAACCACATTTTAAATGTTTTAAAATGTTGTCTTTGGTTTTTGGCTCTTTTTTCAATCCTGTGGCATAAAAGTTTCACTCATCAGTATTTGTTAGCTTCTGTTTGTAAATGTCAAAAACTAAAAACTAGACAAAAATACGTGGTAAGGTTTTGATTTGATCCATTTTACTGATTCTGATAAATTCTAATTTCTGTATTTTTTTACTAACCAAACTTCACTGGTACCATCCTATTGCAGAGATGTGATGTGAAATGCTTCCTTTATTTTACTGGGATATTTTCTTTAAATGACTATACTTGAACCAATATGGTCAGAGATTTTATTTTATTTTTTTAGGGTTTATCAAAGTTTTTCTTTCCAGAACTTTGGACCCAATAACAAAACAGATAAAACTATGAACATGTTTGTAAAACACAAAAGTGCCATGCAGACAATGACTCGTCACATTAGCTTTTCCAGCTTTTTTCTTACCTTATTATTGTTTTTTACATCTAAACATGTGCACTGCTGTTAGTTTTTATGATTTCAGCCTGACAAAACCATTTCCCTGTGTATTTTAGTCCTTTTTTAGCAGGAAAAAATATATGTGCATTTACATTTTAGGAAGATTTTCTTCACAGTCGGGTCACTTAGATATTTTTGGCACTTTTCCTCCCAGCAGCACTTTCTTCACTCCAACTTCCAGATGTGTTTCAAAATATCCGCACTTCATATCTTGATTTCATTTCGTTTCATATATAATGGCACTCTGTTTTTATCATCATAAAGATAAAACTTGGCTTTAAAACACAGCAAAAGGCAGTCCTTTCTGCAGGTAAACAACAGGTGAAATCAGGGTGGGATGTTGAGGAACAAACTTCGCTTCGGCAGGCGCTGGATGTGGAAAGTCCAGCTGGATTCGCCTCCAACTCTGATAAATTCGCAAACTTTGACTCTTCCTGTGTCTACTGTCATCCAGTCACATTGCGGAAAAATTCTGCATTTACTTAAAGGGGACCCATTATGCAAAAGTTTGGGTTTCAAATGCTTCTAAAAAAAATAGCCAAAGTGCTTAAAAAACAAACAAAAAAAATCACTGTACTGCATTTTTTTGGCAATAAGTTAATGGTTTCTGGTGTCTGGAAAATGAGCCATTTCAATAACTTACAGATTTTTAAATCACAATAAAAGGAAACTGCGCTGTAGGCAAGCAACTCTAGCCCAGCCCGTTACCGAGCAACACCAGCCCAGCCCCGTTACCTAGCAACGCCAGCCCAGCCCCGTTACCTAGCAACGCCAACGGAACTGCAGCACTTTCAGTTAACTGATTTTACCAGGAGCCGCTGTGATTTCTAACAGCTCAAACAACAAAAACTGGATTTATGTCCTTGTTTGTTCACAGAATGTGGTGACATTAATAATAATCAAACAGGATGAAATAGTTCATAAAGCATTGGACCTGTAGTTTGTTAGATTTTAACAAACTACGGGTCATACAACGGTAATAATGTAAAACTACATTATTGACCATTACAAAAGAGAAATTTGCTCAATACGCTCTTGGATCTTGACAAAAACCAAAGTGTTTCCAGATTTTTATCCAGGCACAGTACATATTATACATCAGCAACTTTCTCAGCTTTAATTTAAGCCATATTTTATAGAAATTAGATAAGAAATAAGGGCAATAGATACAACTATTTTTGTGACAGATTCCTGCTCATCCCACAATTGAAGCAGTATGGTTTTATGGACATGACTCAATGTGTATTAATGGCGCCTGAACGTTGACTTCACTAGCTTCAGCGGCTAACAGGAAATGTCCAATCCAGAAATATATATCTATGGCTTTACCGCTGCAAGAGTGTTTTTCTATTGGTTTACCATTCATAAAATACCTTTGTATGAAGTTTAAAGACCATCTGTTTTCTGCCATTTTTACGTGCGAGTGTAAACGTTGAGTTTAGTGGCCGTGGCTAAATAAACCATTTATTTGGATTTAAAGTGACAGAGGCCCTAAAACAGCTCATTCTGAACGGCGCTCAACACGAGTATTTTTGGCAAATTCCCATTATCTAAGAATGATTTTGTGCTAAAAAGTTTAATGAAAATGTTTTGTATTGCCCTTAGACCAGGGGTGTCCAAAGTATGGCTGGCAGGCCATTTGTGGCCCTTGAAATGATTTTGATTGGCCCCCTGGCCACAGTTCAATAACGATAAAAAATTTGGCCAACAAAATATAAAACAACTGTTGAAGACAAAAATGTATAAATTCTCTCCCTTTTTTTTTTTTTTTTTTTTTAACAAAGCAACAATCTGTAGCCTTTTTTATGTTTTGGGTTTTTAAGGTTTTCATTTAAAAAAAAAACTTTTTATTGATCAGTTAAACTAAATAAAAAGAAAAATCACAATAAACTAATTTTTTTAGTTTAAATTTGCCAGTTTTGGACACCCAATCCTAGCCTGTTCTAGGAAGCACAATAGGTCACCTTTAAATTAAATTTAAACTCCACATGTGATGACAAGCGTGACACAAACTTTTCAACCTCAGTGAGAAAGACGAGCCTGAATGTCGTCTGGGCTGCATTTCGTCCTGTTCCGGTGAGACGTGGTTAAAATCTTTTCGTTTATTCGTTATTTTGCAGATGATGTGCTGATGTTCATGGAGGGTTTGTGTCTTTGTGTGCGAGCCGCGGCTCTTATGATGGCTTTGCAGACAGGTAGGAGATCAGCGCTGCGATGGCGCAGATGTACGTTATGATGCCAAACACGATGGAGAGCACGGAGAGCCACAGGGCCTGGCGGGACGCCGCGTTGGCGCCCTGAAAATCCCCCTGAGCTGATGCCTTGTTGGTCTGGAAAGCAGAAGACAGTGGGATAAGGATTAGCGGTTCGGGAAAAAAATAAAGTAAAATCAGAGAGAGGGGTATTTGTCCTGCATGGCTTTCCTCCTCCCCTCAGTTCAATCACTCGCTAATCCCACATTATGCTGAATCCCTGAATGATAAGCAGCATTCAGGATTCATCAGGGTTTTCTGTCCTCTTCTCTCCCTGCAGTCCTCGTCTCTGAGTTTGACCCTGGTTTAGGTAACGCTCCACAACATCGGAAATCCATCCGAGGTTTCTCTCTGTTTCTGATTCAATCTTAAAGAAAATGTTTTTTTTTACTGCTGTTGACACTGCAAGGTTTAGTGGATGTTTTACTTTATCTTTTTATTTCTGAAGGGCGACTGTTGAAGATGGATGGTGGAGTAATAAGGAAAAGCAAAGAAAAAAATAAATATCAAATTATTAGACTAAACTCATAGTATTACAAGAATACATTTGAAATAATACAAGAGTAAAGTCATAAGATTACCAGAATAAAGTCGTACAAGAATAAAGTCAAAATAATGAAAGAATGAAGCTGGAATAATGCAGCAAAGTCATAATATTACCTGAATAAAGACAAAAAAATCCTCATTTTAAGAGATAAAAGCACAATAAAGTGGAAATAATGCAAGAATAAATTTGTACGAGAATAAAGTTGAAATGAAAGAAGAACAAAGTTGTAGTATTACAAAAATACTACAACTTTATTTTATTTATTTATTGTTATCTTTGATATTTTTATGGATTAAATCAGAAATGGAAATAAATCCTAAGCAGCTATATGTTCTGGTTATTTTTTCTGAAAATGGAGGATGGGAATTAGAAAAACAAAACAAAGTCAAACAATAAATTCTGATTTAATCGCAGCAAAATAATAATTTTACAGTTTCTTAAACTTTGATATTTGCTCTAATAACATCAGGATGTTGAAGAAAACTGTTCAGGTTTGAGTTCTTACAATGTGTGTTTTCTTGTTCGTCTCAAAATATATAAAAACACTGTAACATTTAAACCAGGGGAGTCCAAAGTGTGGCCCGTGGGCCATTTGTTGCACGTTAACTGATTTCTTTGTGGCCTCAACTTTCGTTCACAAATAATACAAATTTGTTCATTAAGCTTTTTATTTTTAATCAGAGTGACATTATTATTATTGACAATTTTCTTACAGTGGAAAATCTTAATTATAACACAAAATATTCGTCTTTTTATAAATAAACTTTCATAATAGGTACAACCAACTTAATTAATATGTAATTTATTTATTTAACAGATTAATAAATTAAATTGAAGTTAAATTAATTAAAATTTTAATTCCAAGAAATTCAATAGATTAAATATTTATTGAAATTCATGTTTTATTTAATAAATTAAAATGTAATTTGTTTAATAAATAAAAAATTTAAAGAAATTACATTTTAATTTAGTCAATTTATTAAATCTAATATAAAATTATTAGTTAGGGTTAGTTAAATATTAATTTCACATTAATATTTATCTAGTTTATTTAAAATAACATAAATAAATATAACTTGAATTTAATTGATGTAATCTATTAAACTGAATTCAATAAATTAGTTAAAGTACAATTTAATTTATTACTTTAATTGGTTTATTTTTTCTTGGCCCATGAGTATTTTTGACTGGATGATTTTGGCCCATGTGACAGAAAGTTAGGACACCACCGATGTAAACACTGGGACTCTCGTGCTGCAGCAGGCCTGCTTCATGTTGGACTGTGTGACTTCAGGCTTGTACCTTCTGAGACAGGTAGAAGGCAGCGATGCCCAGCGGCCAGAAGCAGCAGAGCATGGAGAAAAAGGCCAGACCCAGGTAGTCCTGAGGGATCATCAGGGGAAAGTTTCCGTCGCTGTCCGTATCGCTGAGGTCGTCGATAGACGAGTCCTGGGACCCAAACAGAGAACATTCAGGGGGACTTCAGGTCAGTTTCTGAAGATATTTTTCTCTTTTAGATCCAGATCTGAGCAGCAGGAACGAGGAAACGCCAGGTTTTCATTTTTGAGACAAATAAAAGATTATTTAAAGAAATTTACGTCCATTCTTCAAGTTATTAAATTTGAAAACTCAGTAAGATAATCTGCTTTAACTCTCATGAAAGCAGGAAAAATATTCTGTTTTTATTAATCTCACGTGTTTTTTACAGCAACCGGAAAACCTTGCTTGTGACTTAATGGGGTTACGCTGTGAATGTGCACAAACTCCACTGACTGCAGGCTAACCGTGACTCATACGTCTGCGCACGGCTCCGTATATTCGATCTGACTCCCCCAACCCGACCAGGCTACACTGCTTAGCTCATTTTTTTGCATGAACAAGCTGCACATCAAGCGAATGTCCTTCTGTTTTTAAAGCACATTTCCAATCCCATTAAATGCCTTTTGTTGCTCCTACAAATTAATTATGAAGTCCTGAAATGCAAAAATATGATTTTATTATTTATTCCCAAAGTGTGCCCAACTTTGTGTCTACGCATCTGCATGTGGCTGTCATTGTCCTGTTCATGCTACAGTGATCAAGCTCTAAGCTGCTGCTAATGATTATTGTATTAATCGATTATTCTGATGATTAATCAATGAACTGGACTAAAAAAAATTGACAATCTGTTGATTTTTCTATAACCATTTAAGCTTTTTAAACATTAGAAATGCATTAAAAGATGCAAATAAATAATTAGATTTTTTTAAATTAACAAAATAGACATTTTACTGCCTAAAATGCAAAAACCTAGCATTCCTTTAGAGAATAGTTGATTATTTGTAGCAAACGATGCATCTGCAGAACATACTTACAGACAAGGAAGGTTTTGTTTTATTAGGTGCAAAATGTGTATTTATTCTATATAGTTTTTTGTTAATTACTCCTCAGAGTGTGTTGTTCTTTCAGCAGACTGCCTGTTTTTAAACTTCGATTAATCGTTTCCTTCCTACTATATATTGTAATTTCCATCAAACCAATTATGATACGGTCCAAGGTATTGTTGTTTTTCTTTTTTTCGTTCATTTAATTTGCCTGATGGAGCTTTGTGTTTGTTCTGAACATTAATCCAGGTATTTGCGTTGTTGCCACACACAGCTGGTGCATTTAGGGATTTTCAAGAAGTTGTTCACAGATCGCCATCTGCCCGAACGTCCGTCCCACTGTGACGCCTGTGGGATGTAAATTCCTCATCTGCGGCTAACTCCCGCTGCAGTGGACTGAGTGCAGCGCAGGATTTTACGGCGGAGCTCATGTGCAATGATGAGACTTCTGTTCAAACTGGACAACAATGAGCAGGACAGCAACAAGAGAACTTCAGTAGATATGAACAGTTCATGTAATAAATAAAAAGGAGCAAAAAGAAGGATAAGCTTATGATATCTGCCCCCAATTAACATAAAAGTACATTAGCTATTCAACTCAGGAGACTATTACAGGCATATTTCAAATGTACAATAAATACACTAAAAAACCCCACAAAAATCAGCTCAGTGACTTATTTAGATGTAAAAATGAAGAATTATAAAATTGTTTCCAACTCTCCTTCTTCAAGCAGTTTTATTTCTTCTGCTGCTCATTTCCTATTTTCTAAGACTGCAACTAACGATTATTCTGATGATTAATCGATTAATCAGATAAAAAAAATATTCTGCAGATTTTTCTATAACAATTTAAGTTTTTCTTAAACATTAGACATACATTACAAGATGCAAATAAATTATTAAATACCTTTTTAAATTAGAAAAGTAGACATTTTACTTCCAAAAAGGCAATGACTCAGCATTCTTGCTGAGTCATTGCCATAAAAACATGTTATAATTTCTTTAGCAATAATCATCTGCAGAACATATTTAGAGACAACGTTTTATTTTTTTTGCAAAATACACTTTTGCTGCTCTGAGTGTGTTGTTCTTTTAGGAAATTGCCTTTTTTTAATCTATAATCTCCAAATAATCAAATCATGATTAATCATTTACTAAATTAGTTTACAATTATTTCAATAATTGAATAATCATGATTAATTTGATTTATCGTTTCAGCCCTGGTGATTTCAGTCGTTAACTGGGTTTTTTGTTGCTTTGACTCCTCAAACTCAGATATTTCCAAGTTTTTTCTTGAAAATTTCTGAGTTTGGTCTCAAACGTTCTTAATTTTCAGGGAGAAATTTACTCCCTGAAATTTCTCCCCATCTGCAATGGCCCTAGTGCACCACCACAGCCGAATGTGTGTTGCTTCATATTCTCACTTGCTTTCTGTGTTGCTCAGCATCCATGATGACCTCACAATTAATATTTCTCATCAGCTCATTTTGCAGCTTTCAAACATTCCAAAATTCACTACATTTGGTATTTTTACAAACAGTAAGTTTGTCTCAGTAAAAGTAAAACAGTGCAAATTCACTTTTTTGGACATTTTCTGTATTTATGCTAAATAATCTTAGCTGTGATAACATATTGAATATTATAAATTGCATTTTATTGAATGATACAAACACGGAGGATAAATATGTTTTTAACAGATTGAGAGAAAACTTAAAGTTTTCACCTCAGCTGGGAATGTAAACTCCAACAGTCCTTAAAATAAATAACTAATCTAGGAGTGTTCGACACTTTCAACACAAATGGTTTCATAGTTTCCTAAAAAGAGACTACATTTCTTTTTCTGTTGGTACCTGTGCTAAAGCACCAGAGCAGCTTTATATAACCTGGCGTTCTGACAGAAACAGGTGAATTGCTGCCTACCTTGAATGCATTGCTTATATATCTATTTTAGGTTCCTGTTCAGCCGCCAGTAGTTCTACAGAAGGTCTCTTGCTTTCATGTAAAAACTACAGTAAGAAGAGTCAAGAATGCCAAGAGAAATGAGCCGACTTTCAGTGATTCAGTGAAAAACGAAATATGTATCCTTAAATTCAGTCCGCTTTGCCGGCAAAACATTTATTTCTGTTAGTGACTAAAGTCCTATATTTTATGCTACTAGTTGCTTTATTTCTATATGAACTCAGTCAAAGCTCAATGGTGTTTTTCCACTTTCTTATTTATTTAGTCTCTGAGCTGAGAAATTCTGATTTCCCAGTTGGAAAAATTAAAGATTAAAGACTTTTTAAATCAGAATAAAGTCAGAATTCTTTCATCTCAGAATGCCAACCTTTTCTAGGGGTCTGATCGTTGAAGATTAAAGCCAAAATTCAAACAAAATTGTCAATTTCAGAAAAAAGAATTTTGAGAAAAGTCAGAATCCATAGAAGGAAAAAAGTCAAAATTCTGAGAAAAAAGTCAAAATTTTGATTAAGAAAAATTTGAGAAAAAGTCAGAATTCTGAGATTAAAGTTGGAATCTTGAAAAAAATTCAAAATTCGGAGGAAAAAAATTAAGAAAAGATGACAAAATTTTAAGAAAAAATTATTTTGAGGGGAAAAAAAGGCCCAAATTCTGAGGTTAAAGTTACAGTTCTGAGATTAACGGTGAGAATCCTGGGGAAAAAAAGTCAAATTTTGAAAACAAAAAAGAACTTTGAGGAAAAAAGTCTAAATTTTGCGAAACAAGTCAGAATTTTCTGAGAAAATACCAAGAATTCTGGGGGAAATGTCAAAACTTTGTGGGGGAAAAAAATAATTATTTTCTTTTTTTCCAGTGTCCCTAATTCTTTTCCATTACTTAGACACTTTTTCTGCTAAATAAAAGTTGCCTGGGGTGTTAGCTACACTCTAAACTGTACAAGATTTCCTTATCGTAACTATTTTCTTACAGAGTTCAGTTAAACTCAGTTTTTTCTTTCTTACGTCAGAGTCAGGAAGCAGGTCGTCCTCGTCATCCATGCTGTAGGGGGCGCTGTGGAAGTCCTGAGCCTCGGCCAGCAGCTTCCTCTCCAGCGCCGAACCGGGCCGGATGTCCACAAACGTGGTCTCCAGGTACTCCTTGCTGAGCATGTCCGCTTGGCCCCACAGCGGCCCAGCCGGGTAGAGCGACTCCAGGCTGCGCGGCAGGGCGCAGGCATCCAGCAGCTCCGGAGGATGGCCGCAGTAGCCTCTCCAGCCCAGCGGAGGATACGCTCGGTCCTCCTCACACTTCACCAGAATGCCCTTAAAAAGACCGACCGGCGCCTGGTTCTGCTGGTTCTGGCCGGACGGCAGCCTGTTGGCGGCGCTTTCTCCCAGCAGGGGGTGCTCCAGCTCGTCTCTGTTCTCCATTAAAGACGAACCGCTCCAGAGGCCGCATCAACAGGCAAACGTAATCTACAAGCCGGCTGGCTCGATGGGCTTATGTAGAGGCAGCTGCTGTGATAATCCACCTTTAATCCTATTCTTTAATTTTTCTCTTGTTTCAGTGCCGGGTCCAGAGGAAAAAAGCACATGCCGAATTTATCCCAGCACCTGAAAGTTGTGTTGGATTATTGGAGAAGCTTTGGTCTCAATTTTTGTTCTCGAACAGCAAAAAGTGACAATAACAGTTATTGATAAATTAGACGCCCTTGTTTCTCTTCAGCTGCAGCAGAAACAGTAAAAAATATTTCCTTGGCTTTGCTTTCTGACACTTCATGAAGACATAACATCTAGGATTAGTTTTGGGAATAGATTTTAACATTTAGGTGTGAAAGAAATAAGGCTACAGAAGTATAATCCAGGGGTGAACATTGGCTCGATGTTCTTCAGGAAACAAAAGTTGTCTGGTTTTGAATTATGGCTTCAGAGTGACAAAAACAACCCAGTTCCTTAAGACTCCATCCAGCTGTCCAACAAAGACGGTGAGGTCTGTGAAGACAAAAACACCACCACAGACATTTAGATTTCACATTTTAACACCAAATTTTGATAGATTTTGATAAAGAAATTAGTTTTACTATGAATCAATTACAACCCAAGGAAGTAACATCACAAATTAACTATCAGTGGTGGGACAATTTTATTATAGTTAACTAAAACTAATGAAATAACAAAACTGAAATTGAGAAAACCCTTAATCTGAAAGTTTGTATCATATTTCTAAGACTTTATCACAACTCAATGAACTTACAACATTTCTGCAGCTAAATTAGTTGAATTAGATTCCTATTCACCTTTTGCAACTACGTCACTTCCAGGCGCCATGATGGACATCGGAAGTGAGAATCGGGAGTATTGAACTGAGCAGCTGAAATTGTTTTCCAAAGTTGTCTTTGCCAGATTATTCGTGGCTTCTACTTGTTCGAGTCGAGCTAATTTGTCTGTGAATGTAACTCACCTGGTTGGGGCTCATAGACGGCGGGATTTACAGAAGTTGGAAAGAAACCGACCCGAACCTCCTCCCTCCTGACGTGTTGATCAAATTAATGACTTTGTCTGAATTCATACCACATGATTTATATCACTATGCCATAAACAGNGTTTNCCCTTAAACCGGAGCNGCATTAAAAACGTACAAGACGAGATGCTAACCAGTTTTTTCCATACATGCTAGGCTACGTGACGGTGCGGCATCGTCTCCATGGTTACCAATGATTAGACCTGTACCTTCTCCATAATGCATATTTGATATCTTTTCAATCTATCATACTTTCTTATAAGATAAGTCAACGTTAGTCTTCTTACCTTGTAAAAAGTATTTGCTGCTAATCCGCGGTTACACCGAGGAATGCCAGTCATTATGATTGATGGCCGATATCCATCGCCGCCACGTCTTTCCTCATTAAAAGTTTTACAATAAAATGTCAAGTTTGGTTTCTACCCTTGTCTGTTTGCGAAGCCGGCCGCGCAGCACCATATGTCCATTTTTAAGGTGAAATCAACTAAATAGAAGCGACATTACGTTACAAATGTCTGTTTTTAGACTTTAAAGGAGCGCATTGGTTGTTTTGGTCTATGGTTTTGATGTCCGTCATGGCGGAGTGGGCGGAGTTCTGGAGAAAGTGACGTCACGAGCAGAGTCAAAACCAATCATTTTAAAGGGGTTTCTCATTGGACCACAGGAAGAATACTACTACAGTGTTGCTAATAATGAAATAATAATCAACTCGTTTACTCTGTCTCTGCAACCAAAGTTAATTCCCACAGTAATTCTCTGGGCTCAGACTATTTAATTAGCTTGGCATCAGCTCACAGTACTGTGATATGAATGGCCACCCATAGAGATTTCACTGCTAATAAAGTCCCACTGTGGGTTGTTAAAATAAAGATTGTAAAGGAAAGAATGAACCAGAAGTTGCAAAAAAATAAAAATACTGCCAATCTGTGTACAGTAGATGTTACAAAGGGTTTTCAGACAGTCGCTAAAATCAAACAGCTGTAATTTGCTAGCAGATTTTAAAAAGCTGCAAAATATTTGAAAGAGGGTTGGAGGTTCACCTTCCAGCAGGACAGGTGGAATGACTCAAAATGGTCAAGTGGAGACGTACACCCAAAATACTTGCAGTTGTAAATTCTGTGAGAGTTGGTTCTACAAAGTATTGACTCTCTCAAAGACCATGACTTTCTGTTTCACAGCTTTGGACCACTTTGAGATGACTTAAAACAAAGAAAAAATCCCAATAAAACACATTGTAGACTTCAGATATAGGATGTTTCGACACCCAATAGTCCGGTAGGTTTGGTTCAATTGGGGACGAAAATTGCCACATTTGTTACATTTTCAGCTGCTGCGGTTCTTTTTTATGCTGCACTAAGTCTAATAAACCACACCTTTTGAAAAGCCTGTTCCCCTCCTCACCTCTGGGGGTGCTGCACCAAGACCAGTGAAGGGAATGCTGTAAAACGTCTGAAGAAGACACTTCTTTCTTCACAAAATGTAAACAAAAACGGAGTGACGTCAGATGTTAGCAGCTGTAGGATTTCTCTTTCGTTGTTGGTAAAAGACAACAAGTCATTTCTCCGGCTAGTTCTAGATTAGCGCTTTTGTTTTGGTTGTTATTTACCCAGAATGCCCTGCACTGTAGTCCACCTCCTGCTTTTGGAGCGGTCTTCGGTCCGCTTGGCGTTCACATATGCATCCAAACCACAGCAGAGTTCACTTCAACCAAACCCAAACCGAGGTTTATAGCTTTTTTGGTTTGATTATGCAGTCACACCGCCACAAACAAACTGGAGTTTACATAAATCTTTAAATAAAGTGTTACCCATTTTAACTTGTTTTCCAGTCTGTAACACTTTAATGAATGAACTTCTTGTCGTAAAGATGTAAAAACCAGCAGCTTGTGAAGGAGAAATACTGCTGAGAGCGATCTAATGAGAAAATATGGAAAAGCAATCTTCATTGTGTCTTGAGAGTCTTTTCATTCCAGTCTGGATAATGAAGTGTCATTTCACCAAACGACATAATAGCTCATCAGTCAGTATTCAGAGCAGCTCACACGATGGATTCAATAACGCGCTTCAACACACCAAGGAAGAAGGAGGAAAGAAATGGTGTAACTGGGTATTTTTAGCCGGCGTGGTTTTATTTTCCGCTCGCCTCCTGCAGGGGAAGCACCTCGAGTGTTTTTTTTTTCTTTTCCAACAACAAACATGTCCGCCTCCCTTTTAGAGACAATACATGTGAGGCATGCAGACTCCTGCAGCCTCAATCCAGGAGAGATGCACTCAGCTTTATTACAACCCACCCCTCTCCGCCTGCGCTCCTTCTCTGCCCAGCCACCGTAAAAAGACGTCAGTCAGCTGTATTATCAGCCTGACTCTATTTCTGACTAAAGCTTGTAAAACATCCAGTCGGGTGGAGAGGAGCCTGCAAGGACGACCCTGAAAATCACAGACGATCCGTTTGGAGCAGGGATGTTATCGGTTAATGCTGAGGTGTCCAGGGGCCATTTGTGGTCCTTGGACTGATTTTGTTTAATTCAAAAATGATAGAAATTTGACCTGAAGATGCAGATGGAGACTATTTAATTTGTAATCAGGCTAAAAATTGTTAGCAACATAATTGTCTTACACATAAAAATGCAAAGCACAACAGAAAGTATTTATGTTTTTATAACCAACTTTTAACAAAAGGTAAAGTTTATCCAGAGAGCTGAGAGTTTTCTAGAAAATTTCTGAGATTTATCTAAAAAATTTTGAGGTTTTTTTCCTCACACATTTTCAACTTTGGAGCTCAAAAATTATCTTTTTTCTAGAAAATTTCTGAGATTGATCTTCAAATTTCTTACATTTTTGGCAGAAATGTACTCCCTTTTCTTCTATCTACAATCTCCCTAACACGCTGTTGTACTAAGCAGAATTTATTAATCAATTGGGACAACTTTTAAGCTAAACAACTAATTGACAGTTAATTGCAAATTGATTAATTGTTTGAAACCGTGTTTTGGAGTTTTCTCAAACACATAGTTATCTCCACATAATCCACCGAACTAAACTTCTTTAATGAAATGCAAAGAAATCTCCCTGAAATCTTCAGTGACAGTGCTGACTCTCATGAGGATTTTCAGCAACTCTGCAGTCTTTTCTCTCTCTCTCTCAGCGCAACACGCCAACTAATCATCCTGGAAGTTATCTGCTGTAAAGCCTCGGCTGATACAAATCGAGCGGATGCAGATAAAAGCAGGAGCTGCACACGCCTCGCAGGCTCTAATAAAAAGACATCTTGACTAACAGAGATGTCAGGCTGAGGAGACCCAAGCTGGGGTTTTTTTTATGTTGTTTTTTTTTTGAGAGATGCCAAAGTAGGAGGAAGAAATCTGAGTCGCCCTGCTGCTTATTAAATGGCCCTATTGATTTCATTTCCCAACCCTTTTCTCTTTCTGCTTCTGCCTGACGAGTGCAGAGGAAACCAAACAGAAAAGATAAGCAAAAAAAAAAAAAAAAAGAAAGAAAGAAACAGGCAGGAACATCGAGAGCTCAAAGTAACACCATGTTCCTATGGAAACACATTCACTGTCAAGTGGAGCGCTCACTGCAGGAGAAATGAAGCTGAGGCTAATTTGCCATTTCAGTGCTGTTCCTCTGCTTGGCTCGATAAACACTGAACCTCCTGGTAAGGAGGTTTCTGTCATTTTACACCCGCAGAGGATCAGTTATTTCCTCTGCATGGTTAAAAATAAAAACAGATAAACACAGTCACACTCAGCGCTGACTATTTGAACCCCGCTGTGCAAAAACTCTAATCAATCCGCGGCGTACACCCAATCTGACCTCTGACACGCAACCCATTCTGTTTCCAGATTCATTTGCAGCCTTGCATCATTTACTCTCAAGCATTTCCAACTCAAACCAAAAACACACAGCTGGTGCTCATGTGCAGAGAAGCCAGAGGAATAAGAAATCATCCATCTGCAATATGTTGCACATGGTTCTCTCTGCAGGAAGTGTGTTGTTTTGTATGTTAGAGACAGAATATACAGTGTGAAGGAACTGGCTGCAGCTCACAGTCTTATGCTGTTTGTGGATTGTGCATGTGTGTGCGTGCGTGCGTGTGTTGAAATTCTCTCCAGGGATGAAATTTATAGATGTACTGGCTGGTATGGAAGGCAAAAAGTGCTACATTCATGAATAAAAACGAAAAATTCATACATTGATAAATTAGATACATTTCACTAGAACTGCCAGCAGTTATCATGGGTTCCAAGCCAGCTGATATATAAATTAAAGGACATATTTTTTGTATTTTCCATGTTCATAGTATTAGTTCATAGTGGCAATACTTTGTGCTACTATTATGATAACAAAAGTAACGATAATAACTAATGACTTTTTAAGGTAACTATATGGCTGTGACAGCAGCTGCTCTTGAAAATCATTCCTATTTGTAATAAGCTTCTTTAGGACACCAGCCACATAAAGAACTGTTATTTGTATTCATTTATATTTCTAAATTTATTGGTATTTATTGATGCTTTCATTTAACAACCAGTGGAGAAAATATTAAAACTATCAATCTCGACAATACGGATAGTTTTGGAACTTATAATAACAATAAAAACCAAGGTACTTTTGAGCTTCTTTTGTTCCACCAGATTGAAACTTTATAACCCCCCAAAAAATGTAAAGAAACCTATAAATAGCAGAAAGGAAATACAACAATTTAGCTTTCTTTTTTGTTTTAAGCCATTTTTGTTATTGTGAGACATGGAACTAACAACACCTCCTAATAGTTTAGGTACTCAGATTTCAAGTCAACTACAATTTTGTTTCTATACCAGATAAAAAAAAAACCTGCTTTACTGCTTTTTATCATCAACAAGACAAAAAGTAAGAGTGTGGATTAGAATAAAAAAAGAAAAAAAACAACATCTAATGTCATTTTGAAAGCTTGAGCTGGAGGATAAGGATGAAAAGGGATTGGCTGATTCCTGGATTCTTAGAAATTAAGCATTTCAACATTAAATTGAATCCTGGAAAAGATTGGATGCCAGTAAGAAGGCCGGCTCAGCTCTAATGTGGTGTTAGAAGACATGTTGCTGCAGTTTGGAAAAGCATCTCATTAAAGGACCCTGTGGGTGTAACGACACCCATATTCATACTGAACATACCTGGCACAGCCCTCAATGTTTGGCAAATACGGCGTTGTTTCATACCTGTACACACTGAGAAGCAGCTACTTGAGTTTACACCAAAAACTGAACAGAAAGGACTCCCAGTTATCACTAAACTCCATTTTTTGGTGGAATGTAAAGGTTTCTTGTGAAGAAAGAAACTCTGGACTGAACCAAAATGTTACATAGGGCTGGACAAATAATCAATAACAATATATATCACAGCAAACATGTGATTATTCAATAATCACTGAACTCTAGCTAATAATAACTAATGACTTTTTAAGGTAACTATATGGCTGTGACAGCAGCCATATAGCCATGCTTAGTTGGTGACAGCAGCCACCAACTAAGGCGGTGATTCCACCGCCTTAGAATCAACTAAGGCTGCGTTCACACTGCAGCCTGAAGTGATCCAATTCCGATCTTTTGTCAAATTTAAATTTTTTTGTCGTTGCCGTTCACACTTCCAAATGCGACCGACCTGTGTGTGTTCTGCAGTCTGAACAGGCAAACGACCTGAAAGTGTCCCACATGCGCAGTAGAGGCGCAATAATGTCAGCGTTCTCAGTGTTCTGCCAACCACTAATAGTTCAGGTACATTGCAAAATTAAGCTAAGCTAAGATAAGCAGAGCTAAGCTAACATCAGATAAGCTAAGCTAAGATAGTTTTATTTGTCTACCAGGGGGGAAATTTGTCTTAGAAGATAAGAAAAGGCTGCAATACAACAAAGATGATAAATTACACTTCTAAGTCAATAACAATAAATACATAAAACTAGCATAAATGATTAAATAGACATCAAATGTTCAAAGTAGCACATTCTTATGAAATATTAATGCGCAAAAACAAAAAAAAGCATGATTATTATCCACACAAACATATAAAATGTTTTTAACTTCTCAACTTCACCTTAAATAAATTGTTAAAAGTTTTACACTACTGAGTGTTTGATACCAAACATGCATCAGAACTGGTTTTAGAATAAATAAAACAACTGATTCTGGACGAATTAGAGAAAATACAATTTTAAATTCACTGAATTTGCTGCTGAATAAACAACAGTTTGAATAAATCAACAATAAAGCGATAATGATATTTATGTCCATGATGTGTGTGTTTTCATTTGGTCTTTATGCTGAAGTATAATTATCAAGTCTCAAACTGTCAACAGCCTCGATAAAGACTGCGATAGCAGCCTTTTTGTTGTTTGAAAAAAACAAACACTTTTTTCTGTGAATAAAGCTGTGAAAGTGTCAGATTAGCTGACAAACTGCCACAGCCATTCCTGCAGTAACTGCTCAGATTCTGCACAGATGTCAAACTGACTGTTCACATCATCCAACCTGCAGCACAGCGACCTGAACGCGGCGCACGTTTCATCAGCATCAATTAAAGGAAAACGGCTCGTTTATTTTCTTTACCAAAAGATATACTTACTTTTTTATTATTTATTTGACATCTTGAAGTTTGTTGCAAAAAAAACCTGCTTTTGATTTCAAACCTTAAGGTCTGTTTAGTTAACTTAAAATGTAAATTAAGGGTGTCCAAAGTGCGGTCGGGGGGCCATCTAAGGCCCTCACAGTGATTTTGTTTGGCCCTCGATCGCAATATAAAAATGGCACAAATTTGTTTTCGTAACTTGAGGTTGGAGATTGATTTAAACAAAACAAAAGATACATTTTCAAATAAGATACAAATGAATTAAAGTAATGCTTTGTCAACAAAGAGGAAAAAAAAAAAAA
Source organism: Poecilia latipinna (assembly GCF_001443285.1). Taxonomy (NCBI): domain Eukaryota; kingdom Metazoa; phylum Chordata; class Actinopteri; order Cyprinodontiformes; family Poeciliidae; genus Poecilia; species Poecilia latipinna. The sequence goes on from NW_015114116.1 coordinate 109,708, forward strand.
AAACATCCAGTGTGAAATTTGTGGTAAACTCAGCTAACTAAAGCAACGGTTTCTGAAGAAAAACAAACATCAAGATGAAAGACAAACGAATCCAAAGATATTAGTTTTGAAACACTGCTGGCAACAAGGCAGACTTAATGTTTCACATCTACAATGATTTACAGTTCTCCTTTATGCAGAAATATTTGTTTGATTAAAACAGTACAGATAAAAATGTAATGTTTAGCAAAAAATAAAAAATAAAACTGAATTCTGAAGTAAAAAAGACAAAAATCTACATCTACATTTAATAATTTAAATAATAATGTATTTTTGTAATAGACTTTGAAGTATTGTTTTTTGTTCTTGTTGCATTGCAGCTTTGTTCCCTCTTCCATGTGAGACAATTTTATTATCTTAGCTTAGCATAAATTAGCTTAGCCTAGCTTTTCTTCACATATTCGCATCAAAAATCCCCCACAGCATGATGCTACCACTACCATGTGTTCTTATTCAGTTTCAGAGTCTTTTATAGATGCCTTTTCTTACTTCTTGTGTTTTTTTAGCCCACATGGCAAAAGTTTGTTCACCTCTGATGTAAATTAAATGTTTAGTTTTAAATCTATAAAACTCTTAAATTGTGATTCTCTTAATGGAGCTGCTAAAGTAAAAAAAGCAGTTTGGAAAACATCTCCAAATAATTAAAAAACAGGTAGGATAAGGATAATTTGGCAAATTAATTCCCTAAATTATTCAATAATTATTTTTCTGCATATTACTACCCCTTTTTGTTTAGTTTTAAGTACCTTATTTAATTTTGCCTTCATCTTGTTTGTTTGCATCTAGATTTTAAACCCCATAATGATTTTCTAATATCACCTGATTGTAAAGCTTCTTTCCTTCAATTATTGTGTTTTCTTCCTGTTGTTTTCCTCATACACTGAGTGGATTGCTGCGAGCCCACCCATGGCAGAGAAAGCCCCTGCTTTTAATCAGGACTCCTGGCAAGAGAAACACACTGCATGTCCCATTATTTAAGCTGCATTTCACCGTTTTCCACCCTGCATGAAGCATTGAAGATTTCAAATCATCCTGAATTATCACCTGGGGATTAATAGGAATGCTTTCTGCCTTTATCTGATTACAGATTATTAAAACTGCACACCAGGCTGATTGTAAACCATTAAGTGGACCAATAGACAATAGAGCTTTGCAGTATGAGGGGGATGCTCTGCAGCTCTGCTTTTTTTTTTAACAGGAAAAAAGCTGCTACAGCAAAAAAATAAATAAAAAAAAATTAAAGAAAAAAAAAGCTGCAGATTATTTGAAGGTTGTAGGAGGAAAATTAATGTAAAATACAAAGCTGAAAAAAATCCTTATAACATGAATGCCATTTCTTTAAATTTAGCTTTTAGGTGTAAATCAGCATAAATGTTCTCACCTTCAGGTCCCAGCTGAAACCATACACAGGAGTGAAAGATGTCCTTCCTCGTATTGAATATGCGTGAAGTTTAACTGTCTATGTGCGGGACAGGTACACGTGTTGTTGCGGGAGCCTCGAATGAGTAGCTGTTAGTCAAACTTATCGGCATCTCCTCGGCTGCTTGGATGATGGAGATGTCACACCTGCTCACCCATCCTCTGTCGGAGGCTCTCCGTCCCCAGATGAACATCCCCGGTGCGCTGTATCCCTCCTACTCCTCCTCCTCTTCGCAGAGAGGAGAGGTGGTTCCTTAATGCTGCGGTTACTGTGTCAGCTTTCTCCTGTCACTCCGACTTTTCCTCTGTCTCCTCCTCTTTACTGTTGGATGCTCTGGGTCCTAAAGCCCGCCGCTGCACCACCTTACGGGGCTTTTGTTGTATTTTAATCACTAAACGGTCCCACTAAGGATAGCAAACACGCAAACTGAGGATATTTCGCCTTTTCTTGCTTCTCTAAGAGGATTATGGAGGTCAGGGCTTGATTTTGGGTTTAGATTTGGATTGGGGTTAAGACCGTAAGGATGTTTAAAGAGGCATTGTGCATGTTTTTGTTACTTCCATTTGGGTTTCTACAGCTCCTAAAAACAGCCCGAGAAATT
>NW_015114116.1:115045-115993 GCF_001443285.1 Poecilia latipinna
CAGTGTGTGTGTTTTTGTTTCTTCTCTGTGGTTTTCTACAGCTCCTAAAGACAGACAGAGATTTTTTATATATATATATATATATATATATATATATATATATATATATATATATATATATATATATATATATATAGTTCAACTTCCCACAAATCTGACCCGGAAGTGACCAGTGCCATTTTAGTGGGCATGGGCAGAGCAATCCATAGCGGACCCACGTCTTCAAGGCCATCAAAAAACAAACAAAAAAAATGTGGAGCCTTAAATGTGCGAAATAAATACATATAAACAAAACCGCTGCTGTCAGGATCGACTCGTATAATACAGAGAATGGAAACATGTCTGACGATGTGAACAAGCTGCCTCCAATCCCATCCGACGTAGTTCTCTGAACACGAAGAGAGCGAACACCACGGAGGAGCATCGCAGCCTGAAATCCATAGAAAGAAATGTTTAAACGGTTTTTTAAAGGACGTACGAACTTTTCATGTGAATAATAAAGTACGGGTGACAGGCAGAGTAAATGCATGTAGTAACAAACACATAGTCTACTGTCCGTGTTAGTTAGCATATAAAAGCTACACTAGCTAAGCTAATTTTGCTAGTTCGGCAGTACGTACTACAATAAATATCACAGATACATTTATCTTAGTATTACACAGAAGTGGGTAGAGAACTCAAATATTTTAATCGAGTAATAGTTGTAACATACTTCTATTGTTTATCAGTTAGGAACGAGGAGAGAGAGCTAGTATTAAGCCTACCTTGTTTGCTGTTGTCATAGCAACTCTATGTCTAGTTACAACGTGTGACGTCACATGAGAACTCTTTTGTGTGTGTGTGTCTGGAAAATTAGTCTTTCCAAAAACCTCCATAATAAAATGTCACAAATCAGCAGGCACTGCCTGTCACCTAGCAACCCCAGTCTAGCCCAGCATGTTGCCCAGC
>NW_015114116.1:118885-125694 GCF_001443285.1 Poecilia latipinna
AGGAACGAGGAGAGAGAGCTAGTATTAAGCCTACCTTGTTTGCTGTTGTCATAGCAACTCTATGTCTAGTTACAACGTGTGACGTCACATGAGAACTCTTTTGTGTGTGTGTGTGTGTGTGTGTGTGTGTGTGTGTGTGTGTGTGTCTGGAAAATTAGTCTTTCCAAAAACCTCCATAATAAAATGTCACAAATCAGCAGGCACTGCCTGTCACCTAGCAACCCCAGTCTAGCCCAGCATGTTGCCCAGCTCCCCACGTTACCTAGAAACCCAAGCTGAGCTCCAGGACTTTTAGGGTGCGTTCACACTGCAGCCTGAAGTGACTCAATTCCGATTTTTTTTACGTAATGCGACATGTATCCGATCTTTTCATGGCAGTGTGAACAGCTCCACCGTTAGCCTCCATGTTTACTTCCGCAAACACTGAGCACTTCTTTTTATGGTGGTTGCCAGAACACTGAGAATGCAGACGCTATTGCGCCCTCTACTGTGCATGCGGGACACTTTCAGGTCGTTTGCCCGTTTACACTGCAGAACGCATACAGGTAGCATTTACTGGCAGTGTGAACGGCCCCGGCAAAAAAATCAGAATTGCCAAAAAATCGGAATTGAGTCACTTCAGGCTGCAGTGTGAACGTACCCTTAGTAAGCTGGTTTTATAATAATAATAATAATTAATAATAATAATAATAAATTGTATTTGCATAGCACTTTTCTAAGCAATTAAGACACTTTACAAGAATCAAGAAAGATTACAAGCAGAATATTAAGTACATCAAACAAAATCATAAATGGAGAACATTTTAATACATAGCAGATTAAAAAAACAGTTGGTTTTTCACTGCATGTGCTGTACAATAGCTGCTGGAAAAGACAAACTGTGTTTTGCCATTGACTTACCATCCAGAAACCACTTGTTGCATTCTTGGCTGTGTTTCCGTTACAAACTTTCCAGGTATTCTGCTCATGTCAAAAAGACAAAATTTTGCAATTGCTGTGTTTACATTAAATAAGAAACACAAATAAAGTAATGAAAAAGTTTGTTCACGCAATATGTCATTAAAAAAGCTCTGCCATTGTTCTCCTACTACTTCCTGTCACTTTCTTCATTTATGCCAGTACTAACATCCTGTTGCTGATCATGTGACTTGTGTGATGTGAGAAAAGTGGTTTCACTGTAGTTTTGAAGAATACAAAAATTTCATTACAACTGAAAAAAACCCACCTCACCTAGTGCAAAAACATGTTTATTTTTTAAACAAGCCAATTTATTTTCAAAATTCCAATTCGAGAAATTATATGTTCAGTAGAAACGCAGCTCTTGCTGGTTGTGCAGGAGGTTCTACTTCTGCTTTTCAAAGATGTATGGTTGCATAATTGTGCATCTGCTAGCAGCCATTTTTGTGTTTGAGTGTAAACGTTGTGTGGCCAGCAGCAGTTTATTTGGATTTAAAGTGACAGACCCCTAAACTGAGCAGATTAAAATCTCATTTAGGGGTCCACTGATTTATTGTTCAACCTATTTATTGGTGCCAATTTCATCAATTTTGGGAGATCAGTGATCGGCCGATACATGCATAGGAATTAGTTCTTATTCTTTAATCTTATCTACCTCAGCAAAGGTCTAAAAATCAACCAGTGACCTCTTTTTTCCCCCATTAGAGAGGTTTGACTAACAGACCAGCCCGCCAGGTCATGTCTGCATGTTTGCAGTTAATAGTCACTCCACTGTTGCCTACTAAGTGTCTTTCTTGCTATATTTAGTGTCATTTCAGATAAAAAAAAATTGGTATCATCCAAAATCCGAATCGGTACATTTTTATACATCATAATTGGCAATTGGCCAGAAAACTGCAATGTTAGACCTCTAGTCTCATTATCCAAGAATGATTTTGTGCAAATAAATTGTAATGAACATGTTTTGTATAGCAAACAGCTATGCTAACATGTTCAAAGAGGCATAATAAGCCACCTTTACCGTTAGCAGTAGCAACAGAGAGATGTGTGGTCTGCTGCGTTTTGGATAAATATGATATCTAGAGTAAAAACAGATTGAGAAGGCGGTGTGTCTAAAGGAAAGCTGAGTCTCTCTGCTCTCTTTCTGTGCCCCCCCCCCCCAGGATGACTGTGCTCTGCGTCAGCCCTTTCATGTCCACCTCGCCCCGTGCCTTCAGTCTCAAAGGTCAGGCCACATTAAGATCTTTAAGGCGCAGAAATAGCCCTCGCCGCTGCAGGCCGGTGCTTCTTTCGCCTCCTTTAGCGGACGATAAAGCTCAGGCGTCGGTGGACACCAGCAATCTGAAATCCACAGAGGCTTACGTCGAGTATTTGATGAGGTGCTCTGAGCTGCAATCCCTCCCGCAGAAACGGTTTAACTTTTTTTTTTTTTTTTTTTTTTTGTGGTTGTTTGGTTCGTTGGATCTTGTCGGCTGAGCCACAAAGCTGCCTAACCGGAGGTCCGTTTGTCTTTGGCCTCTCAGTTCATCATGAGATCAATACGCTCTGTTCCAGTCCGAGTACATCCGCCTGTTTTCCATCTTTTTCTTTTCTTTCTTTAGCATTTTCTCCTCCTCTCTCCGATCATCCGTTTGATGCTGAACGATGGGGGGATGGGAGGAAGATAGGAGGATTGATTTGGTGGGAGGAATAAAAAGAGGACACTAATGATATTGCATCGGGTGAGATCAGCATACGCTTTGTTTTCATCCGACCAAGAAAACAAAATGCAAGCGGGAAATGTTTCTTCTCTTTTATCACAACCTGAAGTAGATTTTTAAGGTGTTAAATCCTCAATTTTAACACAAAAAGGAAAAACCTACTAATATTTTAATGTATCCTTAATTTATTTACATTTGCCTAGAAAGTCCGGTTCCTCTGGTCCCATCCATACCACACTGACCGGAGATCGCTCCAAAAGCAGGAAGTGGACTACAGCGAAGAGCATTCGGGGTAAAAACGAGTCCAGCGCTACCAGAAGAAATGGCTCACAATCTTTTGCCAAAGACAAAAGAGAAATCCTACAACCGCTAAAATCTGACGCTACTCCATTTTTGTTTACATTTTCGCTCAGCGTTTTCTTCAGTGTTTTTGTGTCATTTCCGTCAGTGGTTGTTGGTGCAGCGCCCCCACAGGCAAGAAGGGGAGCAGGTTTTTCAAAGGGTTTGGTTTGTTTCACAGTGCAGTGTAAAAGGAACCACACTAGCTGAAAATGTAACAAATGCTGCAATTATGTTCGCCAATTGAACCGAATCTACCAGAATATCAAGTGTGGAAAAACCCCTAGAGATGGAGAGCATTCACACCATCCCTCTCATGCCCATTTTAATCAAACTCTCATTTGTTTGCCTGGAAAGTTTGGGTTGTTTGGGAAGTGGAAGACAGTGAATGGGTGAATGGATGGATAGGCAAATGAACTGATGCAAATTGTTTAAGTTGGTGATAAATGGATCTACCTGTAAAACACTTTGAACTGCCTTGTTGCTGAAATGTGCTATGAAAATAAACTTGAAACTTGAATAAAATCCACTGGAAAGTTTTCGAGCAAACAAGACGAATCCTGTGTTTGTTGTTGCGGGACGTCACCTGGAGAGAGTAAGGCTCTTATCTTCTTACATCCTCGTCTTTCTTCACAAGGAGATTTGTGAATAATCAGCTAACAGGGTGTTAAGACGACGAAAAGTCAATGAGCACTTAGCAATGAGACAATAGCCCATCTGGCAGAGACCGTCCAACTTTTTCAATGAATTGTATTGTTTTTGAAAAGCGACATAGAGCTTCAGCTGGTATTTTTAGCAGGTTTGTGTTTTTCCTTGAGGCAGCAACCTTCATGGACGACCAACTCAGCACCCCCCGCCCTGTGAGGAAGGCCGAGGGAGGGAGAGGAGGAGGAGGAGTGTGGTATTACCAGAGAGCCTGAAGTGTTTAGTAGCTCAGTTTGGAAAGCATTGCTAAGCCAATACGCTCTGACGTGTGGAAGTACTATCACTTCAGCGCTCAAAAACATACTACCTTTAAAAAAAAGTGTTTATATGAAATAAAACATTCATGTTTTCATCTCAGACACCAATTACACGTGCTGAGGCATACTTGGCGCCCGCTGTTGTTTTTGATGCCGTGAAACAGCTCTCCGGCTCTAAGGGATGTGTCGATATTTTAGCAGGATGTCATCTATTATTCTTGTTACTCGCTAACAAGAGATCCTGTTTGTGTGCCAAGCACTCTAAGCAAAATGCAAATGCGGCTGCTCAATCTTGCGACTTGCCTGCACACAGCTGATGAGGCCTGATTTGTGTGTGCGCCTCTACGGAAATAAGACAATATACGGGGTAAACGTACAGCTCATGACTGTTTTATTTCTTTTCATGAATGCCTGTTTCATCTCTCTGCTTCACAGGGAAGGCTAAATTATTTATCTTACACAAGAAAAAGAAAAGCAAAGGAGGAACACTGAAAGGGAAAAAAAGACCCACATAAACACAGACATGCTGGCATGAATAATATGCTTTGACACATAAAAACATGCATAAAATGTGAATATTAATGAACTATCAAGAGAAATTGAATAGATGTGACATGTAATCATTCCTAATGAAAGGTGGAGTTCATTATATCCTTAGCTAAAGGTTTTAAAATTTGTTTCGTTGGGATTTTGAAACAGTAAAAATTAATAAATAAATAAATAAATAAAAAATTGAGTGTTTGTTGCTCAACAAAGAAGCTGGAGACACAAAGTGAATGAGAATAGAATACTTATTTATTATTTATTAGAATAGTGGAGATTGCTATGATGGCATATTAGGGCCATTGTAGATGGAGGGGAAAAAAATCAGAATTTTTTTAGATTAATCTCAGAAATGTTCTGGAAAAAAACTGGAAATTTCTGAGTTCTAAAAGTCCAAAATTTACAAGAAAAAACTCTGAAATTTTGAGATTAAATTTGGAGAAAAAAACTTGGAAATTTCTAAGTTTCCAAAAATTAAAAATAGTTTAATTTTAGTCGGAAATTTCCGACTTTCCAAACTTAGAATTTTTTTTCAAGAATTTCCTGAGTCTGATTGTAATATTTACATATATACGTTATTGTTTTAAAATGCACATTTAAATGTTCCGCAAAAGTTTCCAGGGCGGAACCAATGTTTAATTACTTGTTTGGGTTAGATCGATATTTTCAGTTACACGCCATATTCGGTAGAGGGCAGCATGTTTTCTTTTTGTTAGAGTGGTAGAGATTTGGAGAAACGTGCAGTAAAAGTTTTTCGACACTTGGAGGACTTACTGCAAGGCCTGTTTATAACCCCTGAGAGGCCACGAGGTATACAATTTTATTTATGTGTTTGTATGGACATACAATGTTCTGTTAGTCACGTGACCATAAAAGTAATGCAGAACATACCGACATTGTTTATAAGTTGTCAACATAGCGCACTAAATCTTAAATCTATGCCTAATATGTGAAAGAAAAAGGGACGCAGTGCTTTGCTGTTGTCGACACCATAGCAACTAGATGACAACGTCAGGAAAAAGATTTAAGAAAAAAATAGCGAGGGAGAAGGACGTAGGTCAGTTATGCTAGCTTGACTTTGACAACCGTAACATGTAGATGTGATGTGGAATTTGGAGTGTTTCGGTTCAGTTACAACCGATAAAAAATAAAATAATAAAAACACCAACTCTGACATATCATTAGTAGAGCAGGTGCTAAGATGAGCTAATCAACCACTGCTGGGGCTCAGCTTAGGTAGCTAATCTACCACAGCGATCACTTATTAATAAGAGCAACATAAACATCAATCAACATAAAAAAACATCAAAAATATAAAACTGTAACAGATTGAATGTTCTGCTTTTTGTGTGGGAAATGTTTGAGTGTTTTTTGGTGTTGAATCCTGACACATTTAGTGACGTGGTTGTTTGTTGCTATGGCAACGAGTCTGTTTGTAGCGTAGCCATCAACAGAGAGCGAGAAAAAAGAAGAATTACAGTGGATTTGAGTTATTGTTTAACGGGTTTTTCTGCATTATTTTCCCTTTGCTGTGGGGCGCTGCACTGAATAATATCTACATCTCCAGGTTTCATTTCGCTAATGGGATTGTTTTACTTCGGCAGCGCGGCTGTAATGGATGGCATGTAAAATAATTTTGCTTTCCAGCATTGTGCGCATGCGCAAAATTTCTGTATGTAAACAATAAGATTAAAAAGGTCTGTATGGACACCTTTGGCATCTGATGATCTTTATCAGGCGTTTATGCTTGAATTTAAGACTACAGCACCCCAACCTCCAGGTTCTGGAGATAGTAAAGGATTATCATGAGCTTTGAAGCTCCATCTCTTCCTTTTTGAAACAATCCTTAATGCTTCACATCCACTGATGTGCATCATGGATAAAACACTCGATAAGAGCTCCACCACAACACAGGAACGCCTGTACAACAAAATTTCCCCTTTACACAACCCTCCTCTGCACTCCACAACCCATTGTTCTCTCTCTCCTTCACTTTCTCTGGTGGCCCGTAATTCATTTTCCGCCGTTGCAGCAAAGTTGGCGACATATTTGCTCTCCTTCCCGTCTTTTATTCATTGACCTCGCAGCGACCTGAAACAGCACCTTGTTATAAACCTTCGAAAGGGACGCAGGGAGAGCCACTAATCAGAGCAGACAGCCTGTAAATACCAAAGCAGGCATGGAGAACAGGGAACACACACTGATGAGGTTAAGGCACACAGTAACACACTCATAGAAATGTGTGTGTGTGTGTGTGTGTGTGTGGAGGACTGATGAAGAATTTCTGGGAGATTCTGATGACGGCAAT
>NW_015114116.1:128988-163554 GCF_001443285.1 Poecilia latipinna
TGTGTGTGTGTGTGTGTGTGTGTGTGGAGGACTGATGAAGAATTTCTGGGAGATTCTGATGACGGCAATGAAATAAGTGCTTAAGAGGCCGTTTAAGGGGATTAGATGGGGAGTGGGGACGAAATGAGAAAGAGACAAAGATGGAGAATCTGTGGGAGAAGGGACAAGAGATGGAGGATGGAACAGGGATCCTCGGGCTTATTGGCAATTAAAGTGATTAATATCCTGCCGAGGAGCAGGGGGGAGATGGGGAAGAGGGTATAGATACTCCGGAGGATGGGGGTGGAGGGGTAATAGAGTCAGATTAAGAGTAAGTGAACGACTCAATGAGAAAGAAGGCTGAGATCCTCCAGAGTAGAGAGAGATGGGTAGAAGATAACAGGAAGAACTGATACTCATCTATCAGCTGTTTATCAACATCCATCCATCCATCCATCCATTGATCTATCCATTCTTTTAGCCATCTGTCCATCTGTTCATTTATCCATCCAGCCATCATCTATCAGTTTATTCGTTTATTGATCATCCATCCATCCATCTAATCCAACCAATCGATTCATCTCCCCCTACATTTTTTATCTCTCTCTATTGAGGTTGAGGATGTTGTTGATCAGATATCCATCATTAAATTGTTGATGTAGAAATATAAGTAGTAATATCATTTAGTGTATACATTTTTTAAACCATTTTGCTGATGCAAAACAAATCTTTAACATCCGGTATTGCTTAATAGTTGTTGTTCCCTCTCTTAAAAACCCAACTTAATTTATTAAAAAATTATGATGCTGTATTATGGCAACTGCAGATAGAAAAAAAGGAGAAGTCAGTTTCTGCCTGGATTGGTATTGAAAGGTCTTGGAAGATCTGGATTTTGGTCATGGATGGTCCAGTCCTGGTCTTGAATGGTCCAGTCCTGGTCTTGGATGGTCCAGTCCTGGTCTTGAATGGTCCAATCCTGGTATGGATGGTCCAATCCTGGTCTTGGATGGTCCAGTCCTGGTCTTAGATGGTCCAGTCCTGGTCATGGATGGTCCAGTCCTGGTCATGGATGGTCCAGTCCTGGTCTTGGAAGGTCTAGTCTCGCTTTGGGTCTTGGTAGATCTGGATTTTGGTCTTGGTCAGTCTGGACTAGTCTGGCACCACTTTGTGTGGCTCAGTTACAGTAAATGCCAATGAAATGCACTATACCATGCTGTTGTAATAAACTATCTTAAAGGGATTTTGCACAGAATCTAATACATTATGAAACATAATTTGTGGGGAAAAAAAAAATTGAAAAGATATTTTGGACTATAAATTGTTACTAAGTGGATGTTTTTGTTCCAGTGACTAGAACTCGTCTCTGCCTTTAAAAAGACAATTTTTCACACCATCAGATTTCACTTGACAAGCAGAAAATGGTGTGATAAATCCGAACTCTCTCTTGCCCCTTAACTGCTTTTTAAAACATTCCTTCAGTAACCCGATGCTGCAGCGTTCACTGGGGACGTGTTAAAGTGACGTCATCCCAGACAGGAATCCGTCCAGGCAGAAAGGGCAAAGAGGAAAGGAGGCGTAGAGGAGAAGAAGGGCTGAAACGAGGAAGGACGGGATGAAAGTTGGTTGGTGGGGAAGTGGGGATTGTATTCTGGATGTTGTGAGAGAAAATGGCAGAGCTGTTACCAGCATGGCCCTCGCTTCGCCTGCTCTGACGCACTTGTCCTGAAGGCCTGAATGATTTATTAAAGTGAGGAGGGCAGCCAGCCGAGCTCTGATTAACTAGGGGAGCGAGGGAGGACAAGCACTCCTCTATTATTCATCACACCGCAGGAGCAGGAGTGAAAGAGTGGCGGGAACAGAAAAGGGAAAAGACACAAACATAAGTGGAGTCAACATTTTTTGCAGGCCTCGTATCCTCACTGCCAGTTTTTCTCCCGGATCTTTGGATGTGTGCCGACTTGTTCCTGGGAGACGGTGCTTGTTCCTCAAAGATACATCGAGTTCAGGTTTGAACTGTTGGAAAGCAGAAGTGGCCAGCTGTTGTGGCTGCATCAAAGCCCACAGAAACGCATCCTTGTTTGTTGTCTTTAAATAATGAAGCGTTGCTTTTGCTGAGATCACATCATGAGATGCTTTAGTGCTGCAGGTCTGACAGGACTGATCTAAACACGTATAACAGAGAGAGACATCTGTTCTATACTTAATGGACAGAAACATACAAATTTGATGACCTGCAGGTCAAGTGGCTGCCATGTTTGAAGGGAGGTGTCGTAAACCTCAGTCATGTCAGCGGTAAAGTTTAGGAATATGACGCTAAATAAAGATTTTTACTTCCTTTCTCCTTTGCTATGTTTTATCTTTTGATTGCCAGTGACAAGAACTGATTTCAGGTCATAATCCTGTATGACTTCTTACCAATTTTAAACAGATTATTGTTGCATTTGAAAGGTAAATCCATGCTGAGGTACTGGATTTGTGAATATGCTGCAGTTTCACATCTAGAAACCAAAATGTTTCCCCATTCTTTTTTGTAAAGTAGCTCAAGCTACGTTAGATTGGATAGAGAGCATCTATCAACATCTGTTTGTCCATCTTCCCATCAGCTCTGATCAGTCCCTGTTAAAGAAACTATACCAACAAGCCTGTGTTGCTACCAGCAGGTCTAATGGTGTGTACAGGGTGATGCGTCATGTTAAGGACTGAAATTTTAGTTTTGGTCTCATGAGACCCGATTACATCCTTCCACATGCTGGCTGTGTCCCCTAAATAACTTGAAAATGAAGGACTCCTTATGCTTTTCTGTCAGCAACAGTTTTCTTATTGTCACTCTATGGAGATTTGTCCAATGTCCAACAGGGACAGAGGGATTGAGACTGGTCCCAAGCTGTTTTTTCCTGGCCTTGGAGTGTTCGGGTCTTGATTTTGGAAGAACAGGGTCGAGAGTGACTCTATGCCTTATATGACAAATTTTTATTACTGTCGCTCAGGTTTTTTTTGTTTATCATACAACTTGGTCTTGGAAGATCTGGATTTTGATCTTGGAAAGTCACATCTTGGAAGATTGGGTTTTGGTCTTGGTACATCTTGAATTGGTCTTGGAAGACCCAGACTTGGTTTGGGTCTTGATAGGTCTTGGGTTGGTTTTGGAAGGACTAGTCTTTGTTTGGGTCTTGACTTGTGTTGGTCTGGGTCTTGGTACATCTTGAATTGGCCTTTGAAGGTCCGGACTTGGTTTGAGTCTTGGTATATCGGAAAATCAAAATAGCTTTTAACTTTCGAGATAATTTACATTTTACAAACTGTTTGGCACATGTTGTCTTAGAAAACATGTTTGGTCAATCCTAAAAGCAGTCTGGGAAATTATAAGATGATTTTCAAGAGTCTTAGAATAGTTGGATGTTTATGTCTGTATGCATAAAGGTGCTTTTCTTGACGTGATAAAAATAACAGTGTTTTGCTTGTTCCCTTCTTTAAGTAGCTCTTGTTTCTATTTTATGATTCCCCCTACTTGTTCCTCCCAAAGAGACTGAATTCACAATAATTGCTCCAGATTGTGTCTAAATTATAAATGCTTTCGTCTCTGTGTATTTTAAATCTAACACACACTGACGCTGATCTTCAGCAGGGATTAGGAAGAAGAAGACGCAACGCTGGTGTCTTTATAAAACAGCAGAGAAAGACTGCAGATCAAAAGGTTTCACTCAAACTTGATTAAAACAGACTCATTGCCCATTGAGCACGCTGTGGCATAATAGTGCTACTAAGTGATTCATTAGTCGCGTCTCAGCTGTAGCCTGGGTGCTCAAAAGAAACCAGGAAGGAGGAGTGAACAGAGCTTCAAAGAAGAAGACGAAGAAGAAACCGGATAATTAAAAATAATGGTTGACAGCGATGGGCTATATGATGCTCCAGAGAGATGATAAATGGAAGTCTGTTATGATTTTCTCTAGACTAGTATGTCAGTTTCTGCTAAATCTATATACAGTGATACAGTGCCATCTGTTGGTTAGTTGGTCAGTTTCAGTTCTCCATGGTGGAGGACCGCCAGAACTACTGCTGTCAACACTTTGTAGGTCATTGGACTGAGAGTCATGGAAGAAAGTACATTTTTGTATCTTAATTTAGCAAACGTTTTGGACCGTTATCCTGATGAAAGGCCCAAAGATGACCAGTTATCAGTTTGTTTGTTTTTTGGCAAAATTTCAATTGAAGTTGCACACTGCAGCTTTATGGAGTGATGGGATTTGTCCAGTGCGTCACATTGGCCTAAGATCTTTGGAACATGAAGGTCAGGTTAACAAATAAAGCTTCTCAGACTATTCATAGATGGTTTTTGCTTTGGGAGAGACCAAACTATGTTTATTTAGCACTTTTATATAGCCTCTGCTTTACAGAGGTTAAAAACAAACAAACATTAAACCACTAAAACTACAAGAGTACAGATTATTCTTCATAATGAAATTATCATTTCTCTTTTCCGAACCATGTGACACTTCTGTTTGTTATGGACTTTTAAACGTGTTGGGGGAATAAATAACTTTACATCCATTTCATTAATAAAGTTTATTATTAGAGTGTACTTTTTATGGTTTTGTAATTATAGATTTGCAACGAAATGTTAATAGTTAATTAGGCCCGAGCAGCTAAGCGCTGCGAAGGCCTGTTGTAATCGTGCTGTTTATTATTGTTATTGATTCTTGTTACGATTGTGCTTTGAGATCCCTGCATCCTCGTTGCTTAGAGATTTATACGTAATGCCATGCTGTAAGTATTGTGTATTTTCTGTACGCTGTTGAAACTGCAGATGTACTGGCAAAACAAAGAACAACCAAGGCAAAGTTATATTTGGTTTTGATTATGCAAGAAGAGATAACCCAGCTAGCGAGTCGCTTCCTTAAAACACATTAAAACGGATTCAGATCGACTGAAGCTTGACTATGTCACCCAGGCAACACACATTTTATATATATATATTTGGGTTCTACCTGCTTTGAGAAACGGTAAAAAAAGCTTAAAAATAAGACATTTAGTCGTTTTCTGGCAAGAAATGTTTTCTAGTGTCTGGAAAGAACAGTTTGACACACAATGGTGGGCACTTCCCCGTTACCTAGCAACCCCTGCCAATCCCAGGTCCAGTTCGTCACCTAGCAACGCAAACGAGTTCCAGAACTTTGTCAGTTTGCTTTGCGCTGTAATATAATGGCTGCTGTAAAAACATGTTGACTTACCATTCTGCTTCTGGCCCGACTCGGGGTCAGAAATGTCCAGTTAGTGTGTCTGTTTTCAGCCATTTTCGCCGAGCGAGTGTAAACGTTGAGAGGGGGGCAGAAAGTTTATTTGGATTCACAGTGACAAGAGGCCCTAAAACGGCTCATTCTGAAAACTCAAAATAGGCAGAAAATGTAGTGTTTTTTTTAATGACCTGTAGATCTGTCCTTACTTGTTCAAGGATATGTCCTCTAATTATTACTCAACTCTTAACAGACAATAGATCTAAAAATGTTAGAATAGAAATACAGTTAAGTTTGATTTGAGGGTTTCAGCAGAGCTAAAATAAAATTTTTTAACTTGCCCCATACAAATTTCCACTGAGTTGGTTACCCTACTCCTCCAGTTTTGTGACTTTATAGTTTTGTTTTTATATTTAGTCATATTATAGATCCATGTTATTTATGGTTTTATAACTTGTGTAAATTTGGACTCAAGAATGCAAGCATCTTTCATTTAGATTTTTCATTCATTATTTTAGAAAAATAATTTCTCGGTCAACTCAAAATAATGTGACACATCCGCAATAGAATATTGATTTATTTTTTTAAGCTTTTACACATCTCCATTAGTGGTGCCAATAAGTGTCACTGTAACAGATGATTTAATTGAGAAAACTGACAACAGATCTTATATTTTACTCTTTAAACATTTAGTTATGTTATTCCACTTTGAGTAAAATTTCACAGGCTAAACAGCGTGAAGAAAAAAAAAAAAAAAACATTACACCCAACACACACATGCATTCCCTCGTGCATCAGAAAGCTTTTCATTTTACTCATAGTAAACTCATTCCCTTCCCAACATGATTCATATAAAAAGGCAACATAAAAACAACCAAAAGAACATTGTGCAATCACTTAAGCAAATACTAATCAGTTCTAATAATACTATGTAAAGTCACATCTCATTCATTCAGTGTTAACCTCATGAATGTGGTCATAAAAATTCACAAAGTAGCTCTAATATTTTACTGACTAACGCTAAAACTGCTGAAAATGACATATACAGCTGAGTAATGTGAAAACTTCAAATTTCAACATCAGACTCCCTTCTTTGACTTGGTGATGCATCTTGGGTGTAAACTGGAACCGCGTCTAAACCGACTGATTGTGGGTTTCTTGACGCCTACGCTGACCTAACCGATGAGTGGACTGAACACCAACAGCCTCGGTTTGATCTGTAACCAGGACGTGAGTCAGAGAAAGCTGACTACAGCAGATCGGCGGGGAGGATGACAGCTCTGTAACCTTTGTAAAGTTTGACAGAGTGGTCACCTTCAATGCAGAGATGAAACATTTTCTCCAGCGGGCATGCATGAATAACAGTGTATCCTCTTCGAATATTTTCCGTGTGTCCTTCGAGAACATCAGAAGAAGTTCCATGTCTTGCAGAAATGCAGTTTTCTCACATTTGATTAAAATAACATTGTGGCTTGGTGCAGCAGATTCACCACCTTGGATGTCCAGAAGATCCTTTAACAGAGAGATTTTGGACGAACCTTTGGGAAAAGCTGCCAGAGAAAAGGGAAAACCTTTGTTTTACATCTGCATTAAAATCAAAACAACGATTACAGTTCAAGATTTCACCAAATCAATCAGCTACCTCATATATTATCAAGATCAATTTTGTAACATTTTCATAAGATTTTGATTTATTGTTGTCATAAATTCCAATTAATGATGTCTAAAACACTCCTAAAACTTTCTTTCTCAGGCTTATGTTTGTTCAACAAAAGTGTATCAATATATGTGAAAATATGCATAAATGCTGTTACTGTGTGTGTTTTACTAATACAAATCAGACTTTTTTTTTACGCGATTGTTGTCCTAAAGAAGTATATTACAAATGTTTTTCAAGAGCAGTATTTGTGTTTGTGGGGTTAAGACTGTGGTGCCATACACAAACCCTAGCCCCCCAAAAAATGTTCTTTTTGTCACTTTGATCATTATCACAATAATATCACAAAATAATGTGATAAAACTTTACGTTCATGTCACTCACCCCTTATTAATACGACATTTTTCTTGAGCTGTCTGTTGGTTTTTGCTTACAGAAAAGCAACATGAATGTCTTCAAATATGCTCTGCTCTCATACTTAATGCTCTTTCATCCATCTCTAGATTAATCACGTAAATAAATTTACCATTTCATAAAGCTATGAAATGGTAAATTTCCAGAAATTGTCTTGTTCAATAGTTCATGTGTGGGGAAAAAAACTTTTCATAATAAAATAATAAAATAAGGAGAACATTTTTTTAAAATGTTTTTCAACTTACCCCAAAAAGGTTGTTTGGGACGAAGCCCTCCTTGCCACAGAGCGAGGCCCACCACCAGTCGGAGCCGTCCGTTTTCTGCAGGATGGTGACCATGTCTCCCTCCTTGAAGCTCAGCTCATCAGGTGCCTGAGCCTGGTAGCTCCACAGAGCGTACAGCACGCCGTTGTTGTCCACCCCCATGGATTCCTCCTTAGCTAGCATGACAAAGCAAAAAGGAGACGTAAAAATACAACCATGACAAAAATAAAAGGTTGTAAAGGTATTAAGATGTTTTTCTCTTCATTATTAGTTTAGATATGACCTATTAAGCTTTCTCGAACAGGTTAGGATAGGTCAATGGGCTAAACAAAACATGTTTGTTCCATTTGTTTTGCACAAAAATAATTTTTGGATTATGAGATTATATTCTGCTCCGTTCTGCCCATTTTGAGCTTTCAGATTGAGACATTTTAGGGCCTCTGTCACTTTAAATCCAAATAAGCTGCTATTGGCCACAACCCCTGACTCAATGTTTACACTTGTACCTGAAAATGGCTATAAATAGATGCACAAACATGCAACCATACATCTTTGAAAAGCAGAAATGGAGCCTCCTACACAACCAACAAGAGATGCGTTTCCATTAATCATTCCTGAAAATAAATTGGCTTAACTGAAAGTAAGTAATTGCTTACTCTCAAGTAAGTAAGTATTTGAAAGCAAGTAATTTAATTGCACTTACAATTAAGACACTTTCAATTAAGAATATACTTAATTGAAAACAAGTACTTCCTTTCAATTTACCCAATTTATTTTCATTCTTTGTCAACTTTATTTAGTATGGTAAAATAAAGTTTATTTTTACTTTACTTAATATAAACACTGCTAAGAATGTAACAAGCGGTTTCCAGATGGTATTTCACCAAAACAACATTTGTCTTTTCCAGCAGCCATTGTACAGAGCACTAAAAGCATTTGACCAAATGTGCTTAAGCTCGGCTTGCGTTGCTAGGTAACAGGCAGAACTCCACTGGGGTTGCTAGGAAACTGGCCACCTGAGCTCAGAGGAACAACGTTTTCTGAGGACCACAAATCCATTGAAAGAAGGCGAAGGAGTTTGTTTTTCATAGATTATGTGTTCCAATATATTACTGTCACTTCATAGTGATGTTGTTGTCTTAAAGAGAAATTTGACAGTTTATCTGCAAAAAAAGTTAATTTGGGGGCTTGTATGGCTTCTCTGGTTTCACTTCCCAATTATGCACTACTTTGTGTTGGTGCCTCGCATAAAATTCCAGTAAAACTTGTTGAAGTTCGTCCGTACAATGTGGCAAGGAAGTTTCATTGCTGTGCCATAGCGCCATTAGATTGGAAATATGACCTTAAATGTGTTTAATGTTGACATTTCAGAGTTTAGACATGGCCTTTGAGCTGTTATAAAGGGTGTATGTGTGGGAGCATTTGTCTCACCTCTTAGATAGCTCTCGCACTCCTCAAACCCAAAAAGGTAAGGATCACACTTCTGGGAGGCGGTGGCTCCGTCTCTGTGAGTGAAGGCCATGACGGCAGCTCCGTTCCTCACCAAATACTCGCACATTTCACGGTCGTTACAAGAGGCAGCGCAATGTAGCGGAGTCCTGCGAGTCGAAGACATACCAGCAACGTTCAGATGTGCAGATATCATGAGAAACAAAGAGGGGAGGAGGAAAGTATTTACCAGCCATGGCTGTCTGGTGCGCTGACATTGGCTCCAATGCGGACCAGGAAGTCGGTCACTTCGTGATGTCCGCCGCAGATGGCATTGTGCAAACCGGTGATGCCCTCATCATTCGGCTGGCTGGGGTCACTCATCTGCAGATGAGATTCAACATAACATTTCATTCACTTGCTGAACCCAACTTTATCTTCGCATGACTTTTTGCATTTAGAAGTTTTTTCCATTCAGTCAAATACTGTAAATTAATTTATAGTGGAAATAAGTTACATCAGTAAGCTTGTAATTAAGTTCATGGTTAGCTAATTGCTTGACTAAATTCATGCTAAAAACGGGTATGAGTTTGGGGGTTTGAAATTTGATCAGAGTGTAACATTTGTATTTCAAACGATTTTTGTCATAGTGTATTTTCAGAAACATGACCGAGTGAGCACTCTTGGCAGCAAACTGTCTTTGACGTATATTTCTCCGGTAACCATGTCAACAGGACTTTAAGCAGTTGGAAGAAAGTCAACGGCACGTGAACACTTCGTACCTTGGAAAAATGTCATTTATGTATTTGGAAGACACTTAGCAATGTGTTGCTGTTTTTCAGTAACAAAGACGTTTTGAGTGTAGCATTACAAAGAGTTTATTAGCAAGTAATCTATTTTTCTATTATATTTACGTTTTAAAAAAGTTTTGAGTGTATTAGCATTAACATGAGTGTATTAGCTCCCAATCTATTTTTTCTTTTTGTTGTATTTCAACAAAAATCTATAAACGACCTTCATTAAGAAATGCAAGCCTTGTGTGAAGACCTTTTGTTAATTTTTTGCTTGCTGTCTTGCCGTCACTAGCGCTGCAACTAAGATTATTGTAGTAATTATTGATTGTAATATCGATTGTCATGACGATTAATCGGATAAAAATGTCACATTCGGCTTTTTTTCGAGTTTTCATTTAGCCACTTAAATCTTTAATACAAATTTTAAAAGTACATGAAAAGATGCAAACCAATTTAGCAAAGTATGCATCTGTAGCTAAAAAATACTCGACCCTTGCTGTTTGTCAATACAGTGCAGGGCTGAAATGGTGACTTTTTTTAATTAACTGATGAATAATTAGACAGCAAAAAGTTTTTATAAATTAAAAATTATAAATTTTTTATATTAATATTTTTACAGAACTCTAACCAGGTGAAGCTACGCCACCTGAAGAGTTCTGGGGGTAGCATAATTTACAAAGAAAGACTTATCTGAAATATAAAAGGTTTTTTTTGTACAGTTTTGGCTTAGCTACTGTGTTGAATGTGTTCGTTCATCAAATGACCCCCTTTTTTGAGTCTCTCTTGCTAATTGCTAAATTAGTTGACAATTAATCCAATTATGTGTTTTAACCCTAGTGGTCATACTTTGAGAACAACACAATTCAAATGCTATAAGTTTCTTCGAGTCCCAAATCCATAGCCAAATTCTTCTTTACCTCATTTAGCACGACACCCTGTCACCTGAGTCTCAATCGAAAACGGTTGTTAACTGTTCGTGTCAGTTAACACGAACAGTGTTAACTGTGCTGACAACCAGTGCTGACAACCAGCATTGCATCTGGTTGTCAGATGCAATGCTGCCAAGCGATGCCACTGCAATCATAAAACGCTTTGTTTTATTGTTTACATGAGAAGCAGGTGTTTTCAGGTGCGCCTAATGATCTGCTGACATTTCTGAGTTGATTTGATTGTGGAGGAAAAAAAACTCAACAGCAATAATTTGGATTCAATGCAAATTATTTTGAATGTAGGCCAACACTGCAGAGTCAAGTGAGGGCTTGTGTCTGTGGAGATTGCATGCTCCATTTTTGCATGTGTGGTCTGGTTGTTTTCCTCCTACGACCTAAAAAAAATGCCTGTTAGGATAATTATGAATTCCAGACTGCAGTTATATGAAAGTGCAATCTTCATATAACTACCAGTTATTTTTCTGCTTGATTTAGCATCAGTGCAGTGCAAGGCTAATCTGCTGATTATTTTTTTGAAAAACTGATTAGTAATTGGACAGCAGAAGGTGCTTACAGAACTTGAACCAGGTGAAGCTAAAACTGTGCCCCTTGAAGAGTTTTGGGTAGAAATACCTCCTTCACGGCTCGCATCACTGTGTCCATTTCTCCCATCAACGCTCCATCCAGCAGCAGAACCAGTGGGCTAAGTTTAGCTCGCCTTCCAGATTTCTTGCGACCCGGCTTCCTCAGGATGGAGTTGTACTGAAAAGACAAACAAATTTACATTGAAACCACCATGAAAAAGTATTTACCTCTACATATTTCTTCCCTTTTTTGGTGTTCAGATTAAGGCATTTTAAACAATAAGTAAAATCCAAACGGTTTTGAAATTATAATTTTATTTATGAAGGGGAAAAGAGCTATCGTAAGATATTAAGAAACAATCTTAATGCTGTATGACAACATGAAGAAAGCCAAAAAACCATCATGGTTTGATCTAAATAAAATAAAGAACAGATGAGGAACAAAATAATTCACAGCAGTCTGGACAAAAGGTTACAAAGTCACTACTATGAATGAAGAAACTCTGCTACAATAGCTAACTTAGCTAATGGTGAGCACCGCTAACTAAAACTTTAGTTGTGCTAATTAAAGCACTAATCATAAACTTTAGTTCCACTAATGCTAAAACAGGGGTGCCCAAAGTCGTTCCTCGAGGGCCGACATCCTGCACATTTTAGTTCTCTCCCTGGTGGTAGTAACAATCCTTTCAGCATGTCAGTGTTCTCCGTAGGCCTCTAATGAGCCATCATTTGATCCAGGTGGGTTAAACCAGGGAGAGAACTAAAACATGCAGGATGCCGGCCCTCCAGGACCGACTTTGGACACCCCTGTGCTAAAAAGTTATAAACAACATGGTATTTAGCAGAAGCTAATGCTAAAGCGTTAAATTCAACCGTGTTAATAGCCTCCATGCCATAAACTGCTAAAACACAGAATAGCAGTACGCTTCAGGACCTTTCACTCATTGTTTCAGTTTTATAGTAATTGAGTAAATCTGTTGCTAATTGACATGTCAGATGGCATGTAAGACGTTAATAGCTTTTAAACTGTTTTAATCCAGCTTGTAGTTCTACAGCAATGCATTCTGGGTAAAGAATAAATGCCATTTGCTGCACTGCATCACAGATGGAGAACATGAGGAGACTCAAAACAATTCATGTGCATTTTTGCATTTGTTTAATTATCCCTGGTTATTTGCTCAAATGTTGTACTCTTCTCTCCACCTCATTTGTTTGTTGTACATTTGCCTTTTTGCTTGAAAAAATAAAGAGAATGTGAGGAAACGTAAATGGTGCATAAACAGCCTTCACCCACTTCAAAATAAGAGCATGAATATGAGAATCTACATGAAAAATTCTTAATCAAAACTTTAATCAAAATGTCAAACTATTCATCTGAAAGCTTACTACTGAAGAATTCATGTCAAAAAATTTATTTAAGGGAAGCTAATTGCACTAAATGTTTTCAAAGTTACCAAAAATGCTAAAGCGCTACATGAAAAATTAGCTCCACTTTTAGCAGAAGTGTGCCCACCACTGGCTAGAAGTTTCCAGCTTACCCAAATGACTTATAGGATATTGACCACTCATTCAGAAAGTCACAAAAGAACTAAACAATTTCTAAAATACTTCTATGGCATTTTTAGAAGATCTGCTCTCCATAACAGTCAAATGTAGTTTGATGGTCCAGGTGTCAAGGACTCTTGCTTTGCATGTCAGTGATCCGAAGCTCATTACTAAGACCAGCTTTACTCAAAAAGGCCCACAAACAAAATGGTTTGGTTTTGGAGTGGCCTAACCAAAGACTTAAATCCATATGAGACAATGTAGTGTCACATTACACAGTTCAGGCTCGAAAACTGCGCAAGATTGCTGAATTAAAACGACCGCACAAAGAGAGGGCTAGGATTTCCTTCATAGGTAGGAAAAGATTGATTGCCAGTTCTTTCAAAATCCCAAACAGCAGTTGTTGCAACGGGGAAAGCATAAACAGTTATTAGGTTTGGAGGACAATTACTTTTTCACATGAGGTTAGGTTTGTGTGGATAGCTTTTTTCCCTTTAGAAAACGGCTTTGTTTTCACTTCTGTCATCATTGTTTGATATATAAATGTGATTAATGAGCTGGAATTAAAGTGTGCCAAAACCAACACCAGATACTTACTTTTTCATCCTGTGGAATGACGGGAGGCGTCCGGGTTGTGGGTGGAAGATCAGGAGGCATGGCGGGTTCCTCCCCGTCAGAGGAGCTGTCGCTACCTTTCTCCGCCTTGTTGCGGTGATCTTTCCTATGAAATAGCTTGTGGATGATGGTTTTATACTGGTTTGGCTGGTATTGCGAGGCTTTCTTTGTGGACTTAGAAACATCCACAGAGCCGCGTCTCTTCAGCGCCCGGGGGATTTCAGCCCTGATGCGGAGCAGCTCCTCCCGATCTGGGATCTCAGGGTTCTGGACCTCTGGGGCCACCACCGGTTGCAGCCTGGTGGGGCTCAGGGGTCGGGGAGCTGGGGTCACAACCTGTTCGACCTCTCCACCAGCCCTCAGCACAGCGGCAGTCTCCAAAACTGGTGGAAGGTGGTGAATATCCAGCCGCTGTATCTCTGCATCTACGTCCTCTGCATGTAGAGCTGGAAACACAGAAACCACATTTGTAGCACAAAGACGAGGCAAATGCAAAATTCATTTAGTGCAGGAGGTCCTGAGTTCAAATCCTGGACAAGCCCCCAATTGGTTATGGCCTGGCACTAGAACCATAACAAATAAAGGGAAGAAATGCATGGAATAACTTAAAATTAGATATATTTAACAAAAATCATGGCTGGTTAGATAAGAGAGGGCAAGGAGAGGGGGGGGGTAAAAGGATAGAGTAACAAAAAGAGAGTCAGTGGTGCATCTTAAGCTGGATCTTAAGTTCTTCTGGAGACACTGGCCAGCTGCCTCCATTTTCAGTCAGCATCAACAAGGAGCTCTAAAACAGAAATATGAGGGAGACCCACAGGAAAGGCCTTGGCCTGAAACAACATAGAGGTGATTTACCGTCACTGTAAACAGCAGGTTGTCTCAGCTCAGGTGGTTGGAAGGCAGGGGGCTGAAAGAACTTCCTCTGAGCCGCTTCAGCCATGCGGTAATATGCTAAATCTCCTTGTCCTTCCATTGGCTGATTTTGGAGGGTCGACATTTGTCCATACTGGGGATTTTGAAGGCGCAGGATGACAGAGATTGGTATGAGCCTTCTTTGGCGGGGCACAGAATACATGGGAGGCATGTTGAGACGGGAGATGATTGGCTGAGAGCCATAAGGGGATTGTCCTGAGGACAAGGCATCTGGTGGAACAGCTATACGAGCGCCGCGGGGCAAAGAGCTGTAGGAACCCTGAGGAACTGAGCGAGGATCCTGAGAAGAAAATGAACAAAGAAGAACACTTGTTACGATGAAAGGTTTGAAAACTGCTACAGAAGCAAAAATAAGTTGGATCTTGGAATATTGTTAAATTACCACTAAGGATGTTTTCACCCCTGATCATCTGTTAGATTCGGTTCGTCTGCTGACCAAAATTGCTAAATTTGTTACATTTTCAGCTGCTGCAGTTCTCTTTCACACTGCACTGTATCATAAAATTTCGCAAATTGGAATTACCAAAATAAATTTGCTTAATGGAAACGCAGCAATTTCGAAAAAGTTTTTGCGCTAGGATTAGATGGTTTTTCGTATACATCAAATTAAGTTCATTTCATAAAACTGCAATGGAAATGTGGTCAACGTCCGGATGTTGCTACTGCCGTAAAAGACAAAGAAGATTACAGGAAGTGGTAGGAGGATGACGAAGCGGCATGTTTTTTAATGACTTATTGCGTGAACAAACTTATTCATCTGTGATTTTAATTGCATTTATTAGGTTATTAAAATGCAATTACAAAATTGTGTTGTTTTTTTGACATTAGCAGAATATTGACAAAGTTGTAAGCACATTTGTAATGGAAATGCAGTTTGTGTCAAATGATCCAGAATGAACCCTTTTAGGAACCTGTTCCCCTCCTCGCCTGTGGTGGTGCTGTATTCAGAACCACTGAAGGAAACAACACAAAAACCTCTGAAGAAGACACTGAGTGCAGCTTCCTTCTTCACAAAATGGAAACAAAGTTGGGAGTAGCATCAGATTTTAGTGGTTGTAAGATTTCTCTTCTGTCTTTGGCAAAAGACTACTAGTCATTTTTCCTGCCTTAGTTCTAGACTCGCATGTTTGCTTTGGTTGCATTTACCGTGCAATACCGTATAGTCCGTACATTGTTGCTTCAGTATTGTCCTGTCAGACCATCAGTTCCCATAACCACAAACACAAAAAACTCTCAAAGTGCACATGGGGATAGTGTAACCCTGCACAAAGTAAAAATCTCATCTCTCAAGTCTTAAAAAGGTTAAAGCCCTAGAAAACAAGTGTTCAACAAGTTTCAGAACATTTCAGTTATAACCTCGCACCTTTTTAGGGCTTATGGCTGGAGCAGGGTTATCCAGGTTGGATTCCCGCCAGTTGCTGTTCGGAGCAGATGATCGAAGCCATTCTGTCTCTGCAGCACAAAATCATCATGTTAAAGAGGACAGGGGCCAACCTGGCACAGAGGGAGACTGAAAAATCTGAGTAAAACGTTAAAAATCCAACAAAAGAGGGGAAAAAATCCTACTGTCATAGATGTGGTGAGGCTTCCTCTCGTAGGACACGTCCAGATCTGTTTCGTTCCACTTGCCTGGACTTTTTTGTCTTTTCACAGACTCTTCTGTGGAAACAGAAATGAAAGTCAATGAATGATGCAAGTCAATAACCTGATAGAATCTGCTGGGTTTCCTAGAAACTTTTTAACCTACAATAAGAAATTCATTGAAGATACTGCTGTCAAGATCCATTCATAGTTCCCACAAGTCTGAACTGGAAGTGATCTGCATCATCTTAGTTGGCAAACACAGCGCAAAACAATCCACTAAACAAACTGGCAGAGTAAGTACATGTGGTAACATAAACGTAGGCTACATCTCCATCTTTGCTTGCAGATAAAAGCTACATTAGCAAAGCTAATTTTACTAGTTTGGCAATAAGTATTACAGTAAATATCACTGATTTAAATCTTAGTATTACACAGAGGTGTACCGGGTGATAGTCGTAGTGCACTTATATTGTTTGTAAAATAGATGAGAAGGAGGTGAGAGCTAGTTATTAACTAGTGGCCTGTTTAATGTCGTCATAGCAACTGCCTACCAAGATGGCCGTCAATTACAAAGTTCCCGGAAGTGTGACATCACATGAGAGCTATGTATAGGAATACATGTTTGAAATGCTTTTCTGAAAAACCTACGATATAAGGGTTTCATATCAGTTGACACTAATATCAATAATTGTCAATATCAGTAGTTATTCATTAGTTGTTGTTTTTTTTGTTTTAAATACCTGAAATACAACCAAACTGAATTTAATTGAATTAAAAGGTGACATGGCAAAGAAATTCAAAGATCTAAACTGAAACATTTAAAAAGAGAATAAGCCTCCTTACCAGTTTGACTGACTGTGGTAAAATTTCGAGGAAGGGTGCTGGATACTTGAGAGTTTAAAGACAGAGGAGAGGGCGTCCTCAGGAACCCTGCGGAGGGGCCTCTGTCTGGCTGAGGGGACCTGCGGCTCATCTGGTTGCTGTCGTATGGAGTCAGCAGGTTTTGGGACATCTGATGTGGAGCCGGGCGGGTTGACGGGTCCAAAGAACCGGCTGTCCAGCTTGAGGGTTGGCTTCTTTCCCTGTGACTAATCAGGCCTTGTGGACTCCTTTCAAAATAAGACGGGGAGTCGGGCCGGGGCGAGCGGGGCGCCTGCTTGGGGCTCTGCGGCGTAAACACGTAGCCGTCCGACCCGGTCCGCTGGTGCGTGTTGTGCACCACCCGGTGCATCTTGGGAGAGGAGTGGGGGCTGTTGGAGAGGACAGGGGGTGACGGAGCGTTCCTGCCGATGGAAGTGGTGTTATAAGTGGAGTTTGGAGAGAGCGGTTTGGAGCTGGAGCCGGAGCTGCCATTGGTGCTGCTCGACGAATATATGGAGCTGGGGAGGCTGGAAGGTCCAGACGAAAGATGTGCGTCTCTGGAGACGGAAGAACTGGTCTAAAGAAAAGGAAAGGGTAGATTTGACTAGGCCCGTTTCTCTGGACGATAAACTGTCCCAGACATTATTGTGCGGCTAGACGATAATATTGTTATTTTGAGATCATTTATATTAATAATGGCATAATTAAAGTTTGTCCTCTCAAAGACCACTTAGGCCTGTCGCAATAAGCAATAAATCAATTTATTTTCACGCTGTGAAATTTCTATTGATCACTACAAGATTTAAAAAAAACATTTCTTTCAAACTGGGTTGCAAGGTTAGGGATCATTTGTAAAGTAATTTTCTTTTGTTTACTGCAAACCAGTTCAGCTGGAAATATGAAGAGTAGCCAGAGGCAAACAATCACCTGTGATGGAAAATGTTCAGTACAACGTGTACAAGCAGAACTGCAGAACGTTCTGTTTTCCTGGGTTTTGCTGACGGCAGGTGAGCGTACCTTACTGTCAGACGACGTGTTCTGGTCGTTGGAGGAGGCCTCCTGCAGCATGGAGCTGAATTCCTTAGATAACTCATCTGCGACTGCAAGCGATGCGTTCAGGTCGCTGTCGATGGCCTGGACTGAATGTGACCCAGAGGAATAAACAGGCAATTAGAGCAGGTGTCGCCGGGGTGTTTACAAACACTGAGTTTAAGGGTGAAAAATGTGAGGTTAAAGGGTCTGTGGGAACTTACACAGAAAGTTCCCGTAACTAGTCTGTGAGCTCATGGCTGTGAGGCAGCAGGGCGCGCCTTCTGCAAAACAAAACATCAACATTTAGCCACATAATAAGGAATAATAAGGTAATTTCCTACACAAACGACAATTTGCACCTCTGATCTGCGAGTTTCCTTCTGTTACATTTACGTTGGTGGCACTGAATCTTCTAATTACACGGTTCAGCCCTTCCTTTTCTTCTCCGCCTTACACTCCCAAATCTGTCACCTACTTCAACTTCACTAAAATAACTAAACGCCTCATAGTTTGAACAGTGAAAAACAAGACACAACAACACGGAGGCAGCTGGTTTCACTGGTATGTTTGTCAAGCTGACTCATAGTTTAGTCAGCGGCACAGGTGTCCTGACTGAACCTCATGCACGATTGGTCCGTGTCATTAACAGTTTCAAACAGGTGCATCGTGCAGCTCATCATACGCATGACAAATAAATGGCTGCAGACGACGCAATCTGAAGCATGCATGTGAGTTTGTCTAGACTGGGAGGAAGAAAACCTGTCGATGCGTAAATGATCCGTGTGAAAAATAAAATAAAATAAGAAGAGTGTTTATGTTGGATGAAGGAAGCACCTAGAGAGGATCGATCTAGAGTCAATACAACGTCAGTTACTACAGCTGGAAACTAGAGGTCAGGCTGAACTCTGATCTGAACCTTCATTGCCACATAAAGACGGTTACAAAGTTGGGCTTCTATCACCTGGAGAACATTTACAGGGTTAGAGGACTAATATATCAGCAGGATCTATAGAAACTCATCCATGTGTTCATCTTTAGTCACACTGAATACTGCAACAGGTCTGCCTAAAGAAATCAGAACGCTGCTGCTGGAGTTCTGACTAAAACCAGGAAGTCAGAGAACATCACCCAGTTCTAAAGTCCCTACACTGGCTCCCTGTAGCTCAGAGAACAGACTTTAAAATACCGTAGTTCATAAATCACTGAACGGCTTAAAGATCTGCTGGTGTTGCCATAGCAACCTTCCAGACCCCTCAGGTCTTCTGGTTCCACAACCAGAACCAAACATGGAGAAGCAGAATTCAGCTTCTATGCACCACAAATCTGGAACAAACTTCCAAAAAACTGCAAAACAGCCGGAACACTAAGTTCCTTTAAATCTAGACGAAAAATCCACCTGTTTAGAGTTGCTTTGATTAAAAGTCAATTAAACATTAATCAGCATTTTGATGTGCAACAATGGAGCTTGACAGTTGTTGACTGTGACTTTGTATTTTTTGTTTTTGTGAAGATGTTTTCTTGCTGAAATGTCCTATACAAATAAATCTGATTAATAAAAATCAGCTTTGTATCTTGCTGAAAAGCTACTCGTGAACTATTTTTGTCTTATTTAAAGTGTGCTAATATAATTGCAGCAGAAACCAGACCAAAAATACTTGGTAAGATTTTTTTTTTCTTCTTTTTGCAGTGTAAGCATCAGAATAGTAAAGAATATTTAAGGATCCATGGTATTGTTTTTAGTGCCAGACTGGATCATGGGAGTATTTCAGGAGCTGCATATCTAGAGGGATTGTCATGCACATACACACCTTCAGATTTAAAAAAAAAAAAAAAAAGTCTTGTCGATGTAAGAGAACAGGCAATGGTAGATTAAATAACCCAACTGGGATATAAGCAGAACTCTCCCTCTTTCTGCTGCAAACAGAAAACTGGGGCGACAGTTAACGGTTGGGTGGGAAAATAACTCAATGTCAAATTTATAGCACTTTAAAACGGGTATAAAACTGCACCAAAGTGCTGTACAAGAACGACAACACAAATGACAAAACAATATAAAACAATACATCAATTAAATGCCAAAGAGTAAAAATGAGTTTTAAGAAGTGATTTAAAATGATCCAGGCTGAGGGCATCTGAAAAGGTAAGTTATTCCAAAAAACAGGAGCAGCAACAGAAAAAGCTTGATCTCCTTTCCTCTTAAGTCGAGTTCGAGGAACTGTAAGTAATAACTGATTATTAGATCTTAAAGTTCTGGACACAGACCGGAGATTTAAAAGGTCCCGAAGATAAGGGGGGGCTGACCCACTTAAAACTTTAAAAGTTAACAAAAGAATCTTAAAATCTATTCGATAAAAGACAGGCAGCCAGTGTAAAGATGCCAGAGTTGGCCTTATATGGTCACGCTTCCTGGTTCCTGTAAGAAGCCGTGCTGCTGCGTTCTGGATCATTTGAAGTCGCTGAATCTGTGATTTATCCATCCCTCTACATAAAGAGTTGCAGTAATCCAGTCGAGTTATGAAGGCATGGATAAGTCCTTCAAAGTCCTTAAAGCAGAAGTAAGATTTAACTTTTGCTAAAAGCCGAAGGTGGTAGAAACTCGATTTAACGACAGAACTAACTTGTTTATTTAACTTTAAAGAGCTGTCAAATATGAAACCAAGATTCCTAGCAGAGGTCTGACAAGACCGAGCCAAGGAACCAAGAATATTATCTGGATTTGTAGTCTGAAGTTTCTGAGTTTTGCTTTCATTGAGGTGAAGAAAGTTTTTTTCCATCAATAATTTAACTTCAGCTAAACTGTGAACTTAAAGTTGGGTCAGAATCTAAACAACATGAAGGTTTGGGTATAAATGGTTCAGATCGGTAGTGGTTGGTTTTTGTGGCACATTTTCAGCCCCTTAGTCCCAACAGACCACACTGCAAAAACACAACAGCCAAGTATTTCTGGTTTAATTTATACTGCAAATGTTTTAGTTTTGTCTTATTTCAAGTCTTACACATAACTTTTCAGCAAGACATAGGAGCTTGTTTAAGTCAATAATACTGATTAATTTTTAATAAGTACTGGTTCCACTGGTAGATTATTTAATCTGAAACGTGTTCTAAATGAAATTATCTGCAAATAGAAGTGATATTAGTACTATTTACTTAAAACAAACTCCTGTCATATTGAAAACATTTATATTTATATTTATGAGTTTTGTCTCATTTAATGTGTACTAAGAAACTAGACAAACAAAATACTTGCAGTGCATTGTTTCAATGCCACCGCCTCCCTGAGCACCAACTGAAGGCTATTTCCACAGAAACAACGCACCACGTCTCAAAGCTCAGATGGTTTAAAAACGGCTTCTTGAACATGAACAGCTATAATCCAACAGACTGATAAATTAACTGTGAGGCGTCAAAATGGACAAACATTTCTGCCGTCTTGGAATACCAACAAAGTTTTGCACACATTTGTAATGAAACGCAGCTAATTGTGGGTCTGGTTCCCTTATAGCAGAGGTTCCCAAACGGTGGGGCGGAAGGCGTCTGGATGAAAAACAAAACAAAACATGAACACTGTATGCGCTGGGTTTTTAGAATGGCCAACTCTCTGTTATTCCTATGTCAATTTGATACAGTAGAGGCTTCCACACTAACCATATTTGTGTCCTCTGTCACTTTTATCAGCAGTTAAAACAGTTTAGTCCGTTGTTAACATGTTGTAACCTGTTTTTCCGAGCCGCCTTTAAACGCAACATAAACGCTACGACGCTCGCGCTGGGTTTCCACCTGTGAAGGAGACCTGCCTCTGCTGGGCGGAGCTACGTAGGTTTGTGTTAGAATCACGGCAGCAAACCAGCAAAACGCAAAGAACTTTTCACAGTTTTTCCCTCCAACGACTGAGTTGAGTAAAGCTGTTGGATGCAGGTAATGTTAGCTAAAAGATGACTAGCTAATATCAATACTGAAACTTAAGCTTAACAAGTACCTTGTAGGCTACCGATGCTGGTGTCTATTTTCAGCTACGTACATTCATTTTGCCCCCAAAAAAGTCTATGTCTGTGTCTGGTGAAGTTTTGGTTAAAACATGTTTGTTTTTCATTCACTGGGTAGAAAATCCAG
Source organism: Poecilia latipinna (assembly GCF_001443285.1). Classification (NCBI taxonomy): domain Eukaryota; kingdom Metazoa; phylum Chordata; class Actinopteri; order Cyprinodontiformes; family Poeciliidae; genus Poecilia; species Poecilia latipinna. The sequence goes on from NW_015114116.1 coordinate 150,948, forward strand.
AAATTTTACTCGAGTAAGAGAAGAAATACTTCATAATAAAATTACTCAAAGTACAGCGTAGTAAAAGTACTCCTACAAGCACATTTGTACAAAAATGTCACTGAGTAAATGTAACTACGTAGTTATTGCCCAACTCTGCCCGTACCTGCAGTTTAAACTAAAAATACCAAAGTAAACACCACCAACTTGTCTGTTAGTAACAAAGGGATGTTTCCAGCAACTATTCTGTAAAAACTCGTAAAGGTTAACAGGATTAAAAAAAGAATCAGAGAGAAAGCGGACAAAACAAACTTGAAACAGGAGCGGAGAGAATGTCACACCCTGCTGAATGTTTCCGCGCTGCGTTGGAGTGGGAAGGAGTCCGGGCTCCGCCGGGCCTGTTCGCATTCCTGGACGCTCCTCCCTGTGAGGCGCTTGCCTAAAACACGGCCTCCAACTGTTATCTCTCTCAGAAGCAGCTCATGCAGAAAGCCTCTCTGGCGAACAAAGGTCAACCTTCATCTACTCAACCTTTCGCCGGCCTGACAAACTCTCTGTTTGCACTTCTGGCCAGTCGGGTACCAACTACTTACATTGACTTTAGTACGTTTTTTGGAAACAAAATTACTTTTAAGAGTATTTTTACTTTTACTTGAGTAAAATTTCTGGATTTTCTACTCACTGAATGAAAAACAAACGTGTTTTAACCTAAAATCCACCAGACTCGGACACTCACCTGCAGTTTCTGTTAAAGTTTCTGAAGTTTTTCATTGAAAGAAACTGATCTGGAAACATTTTCTTTTGTCTGATTTTATTATTTTTTGTTACTAGTATGAATTTCTGTAATTTTAGTCCTTAAAATACCAAAACTCCACTTTATATTTTAATGTTACAAATAATGTAATTTTTAAATATTAAATGATTGATAATTTGATCAGTTACTCAGTCGACTTTTTACCAAATACTTTTTTACCCCTACATGAGTAATTTCTTGGACAGATACTTTTTACTTTTATTTGGGTAAAAATATGTTAAAGTAGTGTTACTCTTACTTAAGTACAACTTTTTGGTTTTCTGCCCAGCGCTTCTACTGACACACAAACAGGTTGCACTAAAACACAAAGTTTGTATTTATTTCTTTTAAACTTTTTGTCGTTTGTAAGTCCAACTCCAAAGAAAGAGTCTCTGTGTTGTTGCCATGTTGTTATTCATATTTTGGGGTTACAGTGACCTGGCATCCTTCCTCTTAGCAACTTTTGTGTCTGATTTTTCCTCTCTGTCCCTGCAGCAACATGAATTATTACGTCTGAATAAACCCAGATAAAAACAGCATCCCACTTTTTAATATTCAGTAAAGTGAGGCAGAGGAAAGCATGCTTAAGAAGCGGGTTAGCTGGACGAAGTCCTGCTTTAGTTTCCTCCAAAAGCTTTTGTGGAAAACCTCATAAATCAGCCTCTGTCCTGTTTCTTCCCAGTAATTAAATTGCAATGTCCCTTAACTCGTAAACGAGCGGGGAAGCCACCATGAAAAACCACGAGACGAAAGATAAACCAGCTCCGACTGGGAAAACCTTGGAACCTTTGTTTGAAAATAAATGCAAACTGCAGAGCAAATAAGAAGCTAAAAGTTGGCCTGGTGTGTCTGAAGACTTTACACGTAGTTCGTCCTTATTCCCATTCTGCAAACGTTCATGAATTCACTTTCTGCTGAACCCTTCAGTGTCCTGTTTCCCGATTGTCTGCTCCTCCTTTATATCCTTCCTCCTGACCTTTTCTAGCTTTGTCAACGCTGGTTTAAGGAGGGAGGATTAAAGGAAAATCTGACCCAGCCATTGTGATTTACTCGTTTTGTGTGTTTAATTGTTCTGTCTGTAAACCTAAACCTGCAACGGATCACAGAATTAACCCAAACATCACTGCCAGCTTAGATTTTAAGTCACGGGTGTCCAAACTTTTTGTTTCATTGGCCAAAATAGTCAAATCAAAACAAGTCATGGGCCAAAAAAACAAAGAAAAACTAAAATCAAGCAAATAAATTACCAAGATTTTGTTGAGTTTAATTTATTGTAGATCTAAAACTTGAAAGGGATTTTTTATGACAGTGTATTCGGACCATTGGAAATAAAAATAGTAATAAAATAAGTAGTAAATTTCTACCAAAAACTTCAGAAATTTAGTAATTAGTTTAATTTTTTTTCTGGAAAAAAACGTTGAAATTTTCTGAGTTTCAAAAGTAAAAAAAGTTCAGCATCAGAACATGTCATGTTGACACAACCTGAGGGTTGCCTTGAAATTAGACCTGCTGCCAGAACATTTCAATAGCGCGTCACATTAATACCAAAAACCACTGTTTTTTTTTTTTACACGACTAAAAAACACAAAAAAAATTTATTAAATAAATGAAAATCTGAAAACGGTGATGTTGAACTCCAAGCAGCTCCTTTCACTTTTAGGGCGAGTCTGCATCATTGGTCTTTGTAAAACAGCGTTTTATTTGTCCATTTGTTTGTTGTTTTTTCCCGTTGTCGTTCGTACTGCTAATTAAAGCGGACTGCAATCGGACCAAAAGCACCCCGCATGCGCAGAAGAAGAAGAACGTTGACGTCACCCAGCAGCGCTCTGTTTACGGAAGTAATAATGGACGCCGCTGTCATGGATCGATTTAAAGTTATTCAGCGATGGGAGCCTTAAGACGAAGGAAGCTAATAAAACAAAAACCACAACTGACAGCATGGCCGTTCAGACTTCAGACACTGAGGAAACAATCAGGTATTTAATATCCGATCTAGTACAGAAATGGTACAAATCAGATTTTTTTGTTGTTGAAAAGACTGGAATTGTCCACTGGTATGGCAGGGTTATTGTAGGTATACACATATAAAAAGTGAAGAGTAAGTCCCCCTAAAAAAACTCAGAATTTTTTAAATTAATCTCAGATTATTATTATTTTTTTTTAACAAGGGCATTTCTGAGTTTGAAAAGGCAAACATTTGATGGGAAAAAAATTGTTTGAAGCATAGACTTTTCCCAATTTCAGCTTATGAAATGTCTATGTTGTCTCTAGAAAAGATTTTTAACATAAATTTACTCCTTTTTTCATTTAGAAAAATAAATCTACAATAGTTCTAATACACCGTCATAGAACTGGGCCGTTCAGACTGCTGTGATTGGGCTGCATTTGCCTGTTTGGACGTATCCCTAGCCTCTGCCTCAAACAGGGTCTCTTCCTCTATTCCTTTATTTACTTCCATCCATCTTACCATCATCTTTTCAGTTCCTGCTGGAGAAAAGCAAGCCAAGTCCTGCCACCACCTGATTTTCCAGTCGGCAGTTCAGAGTAATTTCATTACAAGTAACCACAAACATTTAATTTTCATCTGCTCTAACCAGACTGCTTTCCAATTTGTTCTGCCACAAGCCTGCATGGCTTGTGGCAAACTTTAAGCATTACTTCTGATGAGTTTGTTCTTTCCACTCTTCTACAAAGATTTGTGGACTGGACATAAAAAGAGGTTGACTGGTGGACGGGTTCTTCCAGCTGAGCAGTCGGGCTCTGCCGCTCCTCCTAAGTTTCTGTGAGTCCACCTTGAAATTTATTTACTTCGTTAAACTTAATTTGGTTACAAATTAACACACTTTTAAGTTGGAGCTCTATCCTTTTTGCAGTGTTTCTGTGTGCAGTTTAGTAATATAAAGCACATTAATAAGCCCAGTTCTTTGTGTTGCCACCCAGTTACCTAAAAAGATACAATAGTTTATCATTATTTTCATCATTATCACAATATTATCACAGAATATGGTGATAAAATTCTTAGTCCATATCGCCCGCCATTATTCTGTAAGTATTTGTGTTGGGATGTCAAATAAAAACCAAATGAAATGCACTGCAGTTTGTAGTTTCTTTTATGTAATGATTTAAAATGTGTATTTCAAAAGGCAAAGGTTAAATGTGTAACCACTATTTGGACGTATTGCGTTATTGTTGCATAAAGTTTCAGGAATCTGCATCACAGTGACCAGACGATGATTAATTCAAGGCCATTTCTCAAATCAACATGTGGTGCCAAGGTAAATATTCCTATTGTGCAAAAGCATCTCAGATAAAATTAGCTCATGACAAAGAAAATGGCAACATATCAGCTGTTGTTTTTAGGATTAATCCTTGTTTTATACCAACAGAATCTCACAAAGAAACTCCTCCCATAAATTCCTTTTATGCCACTTATACCTCGACCTACTTAGTCATAGAAACTCTCACACTCCCGCATATTTATAATGGCAACTCTCATTTTATAATATTTAAAATGGGTATGGTCTGATCCTCTCAAGCTGTGGATAAAAAACAATCTGCACACACAAGAAAACATTCCCTGCAGCCTCCTTGTTGGCTTCTGACCCTCTTCTGACCCGTCGCCCTGAACTGTACGCTGCTTCCCCACTTCACCTCCCAGCATGTGACCCAGGAATCTCTCGGTTCTCCACAACATCATGAGCAATCTGCAGTGTGTCATGCACAAGCTGTGCCCATGTAATTCCAAGAAAATCCCAATATCTGTGTGTGTGTGTGTGTGTGTGTGTGTGTGTGCGTGTGTGTGTGTGTGTGTGTGTGTGTGTGTGTGTGTGTGTGTGTGTGTGTGTGTGTCAGCGTGCAGGTTTGAACATGCATGCAGTTAATGACAGAGGCTGTGATCACTGGTGTTCTGGTGTTATTTGTTTAGCAGCAGGTTGCAGCAAGCGCTCCACAATGCAGCCCAGCTGGTTCTTGACAGTAAAGCGATTTAAGGTGAAGAAGTTAGAAACGTTCCCGTTTAAATCCTGCTCAGACAGGAATGTTTGGGGAGTTTAATGCAAATGACATGTACGGCTTAAAAAAGAAAGCTTACAAACAAGGCGAGTTTAATTAGTGGTGAAAGAAAATCAGTAAACTAAAACCACAATTAGGATAATTCTATAATTTGGGTAATAAAATAGAAGTAATAATAAAAAAAACTGAATATTTACCCCCAAATCTAGCAAGTAGTTTAGCTAAAACAGATATTCTCTGAGTTTCTCTCCGTTTTAACGAGGAGATGAAAAGTTTCTGTGGTTTCAGTCTGAAATATTTCTGGCTTTGTTGGAAAAAAAAACGATTTTCATGAAGGAACAAGCTCCTCCTTAGGAGCGAGACCCGCAACAAGGAGCGAAAAAAAAAACCCCACGAAGTAAAAGATTAGAAACTCAACTTAGCTGGAAAGTAGCTGCATAAACAAACCCGATCGCGTAAAGACAGACAAGTTTTTACCACAGTTTTCACGCAGATGCGGAAGATTTTCGTGCGCTCCGTGGGGAAGTGAAGGCGTTCCTACCTCAAGATCTTTAAAAAAATCTTTTCCTCTCCTTTGTTCCAGTCAGAAAGGAAATCTGAGCTCCGTCCACTGCCTCCTGTCTTCCTGAAATCGGGTCGCTCAGCCTCTGATTGCTTCTTGCTGCTGCGGCTCCAGACATGCAGTCAGAGCTGCGCAGTCTGGAGTTACTTTGGCGCAAAGTCCAACCCCCTTGGCTGGGCTGCCTGCTGCTTCTGCGCCTCGGTAACCGGAGCCAGGTGTTCCTTCAGCAGGTGAGGCTGGCCGGGTTTTTTCTATGAAGAAGGCGGAGCGCACATTCCGCGAAACAAAAACCTGTGATTATCATGTTTACCACTTTGAAACGGTTTATTAGGGACATAGATAAGGAAAAAATAAAACAAAACAAAAAATGTCGGAAAAGAAACTCAGGAATTTTGAAATTAAACTCTGAAATTTTCTAGTAAAATTTCTAGTAAAAACTAAGGAAATTTTAAGCTCAAAAAGTAACATTCTGGACTTTTCAGGCTTAGAAATTTAATTGTTTTTATTTACTAGAAGAAAAAAAAAACCTTTGAGATGAATCTTTGAAATTTTCCAGAAAAAAAATTCTGAGTTTGAAAAATCAAAAAAAATTCTAGAAATTTTATAATACTTTTTTTAGATTAATCAGAATTTTTCTAGAAAAACTTGGAAAAAAGTAAAATAAAAAAAGTCTAGAAAAAATTTACAAATTTTGAGATTAATCTCAGAAATTTTCTAAAAAAAGCATAGAAATTTCTGAGTTTGAAAAGTCAAAAAAATCTAGAAAATGTTCAACTTTAAGAACACAGAAAATGTCCAAGATTTCTAGATAGTTTCTGAAATTAATCTCCAAATCCCTGAGTTTTTCTAGAAAGTGTTCTACTTTTCAAGCTCAGAAATGTTCTTGTTTTGTTTAGAAATGTTCACATTCATCTAAAAATTTCTTACTTTTCAAACTCAGAAAGTTTTTTCCAGAAAATGTCTGATATTTATTGGCAGAATTTTACCGGCTTGAAATTGGGCCTCTGTTGCTTTAAAATCTCCTGCTCTTTCTGAAGCTCCATGTTGTGATGACATCACAACATGGAACCGTGTTGTGATGGAACCACAACATGGTTCCATCACAACATCGTTCCTCTACTTACCCTTTCACAACATTTGACCAGTGTTTCACTGAGAAGTAGATCCAATAATGAGCTCCGGTGATGCGCCAGGTGTTTGCTAATTGCTGCTGGCTAGTCTGAAGGAACTGAGTGGGGGAGGAGCTGCACCTCAGAGGCGGGACTAGGTCCACTCAGATGTTTTACATAGCTGAATGGTTGCCATGAAGATTAAAGGGTTTCTCAAGTATGGATGAAAGAATCAAGGCAACACTCCAGCTTCATTATTGATGAGTGAATAACATTATAACATGATTTAAATAAATAAATAAATTTTACATAATACCTCCCCACTGTCTTTAATAGAAAACATTAATTGCTTTGAAAAGTTAAATAAAGACACTTGCTTTGGTTTTTTAATCTATTTGTAATGTGGTATTTCAGTTTGAAGCACTGGGTGATAAGAATAGCAGTAAAGTGCATCACGTCTTCCTGAACTGTTGCTGCCCTTAAAGGGAGAGACTAAATTGAGAAGAGGTGTATCTCTATATGACTGAGAAAGTGAATAAACAGGAAGGCTGTTTTCTCTGACTCATTTGTTCTTTGGTGGAGCTGTTCCTGATCAGGCTTAGTCAGGGACAAAGGGTGACACTTAATGCTGCATTCACGGGCAAAAGTGAAGGTCCAACCAAAGACTGTTGGCTAGTTAGCTGGGAGCTAGCAAACCTAAGAACAAAACAACAGGGGCTCTGTTTTCAACATGTAACATTGTTTAATGTGCTGTCCTTGATTAAATACATTTGAATTTAATTGAACTGAATTGAAGCCAATGGCAACAGTGATTGTCTATGTATGGAGAGAATAAGAGAAAATAGAGAGCGTCTTAAACTTCGGCGATAGCCAAAGATAACATAAACCACTCTAATTATAGACATGTTGCAGCGTGACGTCACATTCACAAGTTCCCTCTGGACATAAAAAACTGATCACTGACGATGGTTACCGTTGCTTTTAGCTGTTAAGTTGTCAACATAACACGCAATGCTTTTCTACTAATTGTTAACATGACGACAACTAGATAACAAGGTTAGGAAAGTAGGGAAGTAGGTCAGTTATGCTAGCTTGACTATGACAACCTTAACAAGTAGATGTGCTGCAGAATTCTGTGTTTTAGTTCAGTTAAAAAAAACAGTTAAATTTCTAATATCCTCCTGACTACCAGGAAAAAAAATATTGTCCAATCACCATTTTTTTAAATCCCAGTCTTTGTAAGGTAATAAAAGGTTTTATGCACTTACTTTGTCTCGTCCCATAAAATGTGTTATTACTGATTAACACAATTTTTATGAATTAGAAAAAGATACATACAAAAGTCCCACCCCTTCACATGTGGTATCATTGAAAAGCCCTAAATGTCCTCTCTAGATACCAAAATGAATTAATTCAGTAGAACGCAGCGGGTGGGAGATATTCAAGTTTATAAATGTCCTCTACAGAGGACAAAAATGAACTACTGGAAGGAGGATAAAAGGTAAACAGCAGATGATACCGTGATTGTTTATTGTTACTTGAGGCCAAGTTAGTCACATTTATTGTAAGTGATTTAATAAGCAGTTTGTTCTTCAGATTAGCTTGTTTAAAGGATTGTCAAAGCTAAAAAGGAAAGAAATGAAAGTGAACTAGCCTTTACTTATTCTCGCTTATTGTCTGATTTAATGAATGAACTCACCAGGCTTTGTTCTAAAACTACACATTTATGTTTTGGTTTACTGGTTACGTTCCAGTAACTGAGAGCTGGGTTTGACGTCAGAACCGAGGAAACAGACGTCAGAATTTCAATATGGCGATGTCCCTTTACACACTGTTTACAATAAATCTTACAAACATAATTTTAAGCTTACTTTCCATAAGCAAACAATTTTGAATTAATTCAGTTTGTAATTGCATGACATGTACATCTTGTGAAATAAATGTGTTTGCACCACATATTACTACTGCTGATTCAAGGGTCAGCTATAATGAAGCGAGAAGTTGATCTTGTAAGTCAGGTCTGTTGACTTATAAGATCAACTTCAACTTATAATACTGCATATTTTGATATCGACTCAATAACAACTAAATACAGGGCCAGAATCACTGATGTTGACACCAATAGTTTTTATGAGTTAGGTTTTATACATCATCAAACTTAGGATGTTTTTGTGTTTTTTCCTTTAATTTATTAAATTTTGTTAAAACCTAGAATAAAATTTGGAAAAAGTTTAAATGTGTCTACAAAATACTTTTAAAAAATTATAAACAGAAACATATATAAAAAATAACAGGTTCTACTTTGTGCTAAGATAAAGAGTATATGCAATTGTTGATAAAGTTGTGTCATAGACCATAGCTGTAGCCTGGGTGACATCAAAGAGGTGATTTCTGGTAGTTCATATTTTATTTACGTATTTGTCAGTAGGTTAATAGTATAATATTATGATAAAACAAACAAAAAACGTTCTCACACCGGCTCATCGTCACTTTCAACCGGTTTAGCCACCGGCTAGCTGTAAAAGAAGCGCACCCACTGTGACGTAATGTCGACAGTTAAACGTCATCACGTTATCCTCTGCGCACTCTCGCTGTGGGAGAAGTGTTTCCGCCAAAGATGGTTGTCGGTGCCTTCCCTATCGCCAAGCTCCTCTACCTCGGCGTGAGGCAGATGAGCAAGCCTGTGGCTAACCGTATCAAAGCTGGGGCTCGAAGGAGCGAGTTCTTTAAAACCTACATCTGCCTGCCGCCGGCGCAGCGTGAGTAACCGAGCTAACGGCTGTTATTTCTCTGCACTTCACCGACAGTGACCCGGAGGTTTGGTACAGCAAGGAAAGCTGACATAACCAATGAGATTTAAGGTGACGTGACGAAGCATGCAATCGTATTTGAGATTGTTTCTGCTTGACGAATGAGAGCCAAGCATGGTTGAAAGTGGGCGGTTCTTGTTTTGTCATTGAAAAGGCTTGCTGTGAGGACATGACAGGACAGAAGCAGTACGAGCCACAATTAATCAGCCTGATTAAAAAACTAAAAGAAGATATGTATACTTACTGCTTCTTATTTTCCACATTTTATCAAAAAGCTGATTCAACCGATAGAAAACCTAAACATAGTATTACCATCTGCACCTTGCTTACTGTTCTTGCAAAAGTATTCATACTTTTTCATGTTTTGGGGCGTTTGAAGCATAACGTTCAATTTATTTTGGGATTTTACACACAATTATAGCTAGAAAACGGCAGGAAAATAATGCGCAGAAAGAAATATTCCGATTCTCCTGATGAGAAAATGCTGCCATCTGTGTGTGATGAAGCTAAAACTATTTCACTTGAGGAGTTTTGGCTGAAATTCCTTAAGTGTTCAAAGGTGTTTTTATCTTAAATGCAAAATGTGTATATTCTTTAACAGTTTTGGCTTAATTACTGCTCTGCGTACCTGTTTTTTTTCACCAAATGACTTCTTTTGAGTCTGTGTAGTCCAGTTAAAAGGACTGTTTCCTTTATTTAACCAGGTAAACCCTGTTGAGATCTAGATCTCATTTTCAAGAGGGACCTGGGCAGAAGTCTGCAACACACAACCACCTGGTTACACAAAAGAAAAAACTAATTAATACATATGCACAAGTTTAAAACAAATACAAAACAATTTAAAAGCAATGACACTGGTTAACAGAATCATGTTGCATGTTTTTAAGAACCGTTCGAAATAAATCCAATGCAATCAGTGGAGCTGATTCCACACTGAATGCTTGCTTCCCTTTTTCTGTTCAAACAGGTGGAACATGCAAAAGAAAAATGTTATCAGGGCGCAAAGAATGAGAAGTAACAGATATTTGTAAGAGAAAATCTAAGTATGCAGGAGCCAAGCTGAGTAGAGCTTTATAGATCAGGATTGTTTCTCCGTACGCTTACAGGAGGCCGTTCAGCTTTTGCATACAACTCACAAAGGTGTGTAAGACGACTGCTACTGGTTGCAAACCTTAAAGCACAATGATTCAATGATTGAAGGCATTTGGTCAAGGAATTCATATATAAAACATCTCCATAATCCAGGAGGGGTGGTATTATGTTTTTGAGATTTACATCAAGTTATAAAGTTATTCCCTCATTAAAAACATACCTGAAGTGCTGCTTTGATTCTTTCATGTGTGTTTTAGAAATCAGCTGGATGGGACTTAGCTTTTTAAAGAGAACGGGGAAAATTTCAAGATATTAAATCAGGAAGTAAATTTTATTTTAAGCAGAGGTGGACAGAGAGTACCAAAAACTGTACTCAAGTAAAAGTAAAACGTTCCGTCCAAGAAAGTACTCAAGTAAGAGTAAAAAAGTATTTGGTGAAAAGTTTACTGAGTAACTGATCAAAACATCAATCATTTTATATTTAAAAGTTACATCATCAGACGGACAAAAATATACAGTTACGTGGAAATTTTGGTATTTTAAGGACCAAAATGACGATAATTCATATAAGTAACAAAAAATAACAAAATCAGGCAAAAGATAAATTTTCCAAATTAGTTTCTTTCAATATAAAAACGTCATAAACTTTAACAGAAACTGCAGGTGTGTGTCTGTGTCTGGTGAAGTTTTGGTTAAAACATGTTTGTTTCTCATTCAGTGGGAAGAAAATCCAGAAATTTTACTCAAGTAAGAGGAGAAATACTTTATAATAAAATTTACTCAAGTAAAAATGCTCCTAAACGTAATTTTCTTTCTCAAAAATTACTCAAATAAATTTAACTGGGTAAATGTAACCAGTTACTATCCAACTCTGATTTTAAGTCAGATTTTTTTAACAACTGAAGTTAACAAAGTTACTTGATTTGCTATGAAATGTCAAATAAAAACACTTTCAGTGTCTCTGTATGTTTCTGCTCAGTTTATCACTGGATTGAGATGAGGACGAAGATGCGCATTATGGGGTTTAGAGGCGCCAGCATCAAGCCCCTGAACGAGGAGGCCGCAGCGGAGCTGGGCGCCGAGCTGCTGGGCGAGGCCATCATCTTCTTCATCGGCGGCGGGTGCATGGTGCTGGAGTACAGCAGGCAGGCCGCCAACTCTCGGCGAAAGGAGGAGGAGCTGAACGACACCATCGTGAGCCTACAGACTCAGATAGCAGAGCTGTCGCTCTCCACAGAGACTCTGGACGCTCAGCTCAGAGAGGTCAACCGACTGCTGCACTCCTTACCTGCTCCCTCCTCAAAGTGACTGGATGTTACCTGTGCAGCGCAGGGTGGAGGAGGAACCGAAACAACACCGTCAGGTGTACGGCGCCCCCTGCTGCACGGCTGGGGGAAGGTTGGACCTCGGTGCACTGCGGCGTTTTCATCTGCTCAAGTTTTGAGCAAGTGGTTGTACAATGGCATTGCTATGATATTCATAGTGAACTTCTATGGTTGACCTTGCATGCTTACTATAAATATTGCTGTGCATAAGTTTGTACAGCACCACACTATCTTACAGTTAATATCCGTTAATCACAGGAATCATCTGGAAGCTTCTCATTTTCACATTTTATTGGTTTGAGTGAGTTTTAATCAGACAAAACAAGCATCCGACCATATCAAGACGTTATTTTTTGGAAACTTCTCCTGCTACAGTTTCTAAGAGATTCTAGTTGTGATTGCTGGCCGCTGTAAACTGTTTGTAATTGTTGCTAGAAAAATTAAGGTGTGAAATAAACATCTGTTAATTTGTGTTAAGTCTTTTTTATTCATTGTTGGCCTGTGTGGTCACTGTAAGGCTCATATAAAGAGTTATAGTATTTTATCTGTATTTTATGGATACATTTAAAAGGTTTTTGTAGCCTGTTTATACATTTTAATCTATTTTAACTAAACAGTTGCAGTACTTACTATGTAAAAATAGATTAAAATTAATAAATAAGCTAAAGAAACTTAAATGTTTTCATAAAATACATTTAAGTGTAAAACTGGTTGGTAAGGAAAACGGATTCCACATTAAAATGTATTTTATATTGGCATTTTAAAGTCTTTTTAGCCTATTTATGATTTGTAATCTAAAAGATTGTCTAATAAAATAGATTACAATCTATAAGTAGGCTAAAATAATATGGAAGTAAATATGTGCCATCAGAATTTGAATAAAAAATGCATCCGAATTCAATTTTTAAAAAAATTCAGTGTCATTA